>NC_090786.1:392500-440000 GCF_040054535.1 Antennarius striatus | reverse complement strand
CAACATGGTCTCCTGAGAGGTTCCTCCAGGACTTTCCTGGTGTCCGAGAAGCCAGATAAAGACGAGTCGACTGTCTTTGAGAGTTCAGCGCTGACAGTAGGCGTGACAGAATAATGGTGAGATCAGTCTCTGCCCAACGATCCGACGAGAGAGTCGCACTAATTGCTGTCAGAGAAACGCTCATCATCTGAGGATGTGTGAGCCCAGCACACCCGAGTACCCTCTATAAAGCAGGACTCCACAGATATAGCCTATAGCCCCCCCCCCCCCCCCCCCAGCAGTTCACGCCCCCTGGATCACCGGGGTCCTGCACGTACTTCGTGCCCCCGGTGATCCAGCTCATACTTTGTCCCTCTGGTGATCCGGCTCCACTGACAAGACTATGGGCTGGACCACCAGAGGCACCAGGGCTGAGCTGGACCACCAGAGGCACCAGGGCTGAGCTGGACCACCAGAGGAACCAGGGCTGGGCTGGACCACCAGAGGAACCAGGGCTGAGCTGGACCACCAGAGGCACCAGGGCTGAGCTGGACCACCAGAGGAACCAGGGCTGGGCTGGACCACCAGAGGAACCAGGGCTGGGCTGGACCACCAGAGGCACTGAGATTCCCTCAGCATGATCCACTCCACCACGGCGTGTTTCATGCTAAGCTAGCAGGATAGCACGACTGCCCCCTGTCCGTTGTGCACAGGGGACAGGGGGTCGGCCTGAAGTCGTCGATCCACCCCACACGTGTCGATACAGACCCAGCAGCGTGGGTCGGAGGTGGATTTTTCACCATGGGATCCATAGATTGTTCCCACCCACACAGTCAAGTGGGCAGGGCCTAGACTCTCAGGTGTCTCCATCAGAGCCTACAGCGATGTGAGGCGGCGTCGCGAGGCGTCCCAGAAGCCCACAGGACGCGGGTCGGCTGCCGGAACCTTGTTCAGTCCTCTACTCTCTTTCTGTCAGGTCCATCAGCTACAGTGTTCAGCAACGCAGATCAACCAGGAGGCCCCGCTGACCAGCGGCGCTTCATTAGCATGTGATATGCTACATTAGCATCACCAGAGCCAGCTTTCTGTGTGTGAAGGACCAACGGTTTCAACGTGGACGCTGCCATGACGACCAGCGTCCACCATCTCACCAGCAGAGGGAGGAACGCGCTCCGACTGGAGACCAATCACGTGTGTGAGGGACGTCCATCAGGACGCGTTCCAGTGCTAACCCTAACCTAACGCTAACCTAACCCTATTCTAACTCCAAACCTAACCCTAACCCCCTAACCCTAACCCAGTCCACAAAGAGGAGTCAAAACGTACCCGTTTGACTCGGAGCTGTTCTGCAGCAGAAGCTGTGGCAGAACTTTCTGATTGGACACACCTCCGGGTTTCCACGGTGACTTTGTGATATCGATGGAAAGAAACTAAAAGCTACAGACAAGATAATAAATATTAACGGATGGACAGCAGACAATCCTGTTATCCAGGTAATCTGTGTGGAGACGAGGTCCAGACCCTCAGCATCGTGTGTGTGTGTGTGTGTGTGTGTGTGTGTGTGTGTGTGTGTGTGTGTGTGTGTGTGTGTGTGTGTGTGTGTGTGTGTGTGTGTGTGTGTGTGTGTGTGTGTATGGAGCTCCATTACGCTCCACCATTAAGCTGTCAGGTGTTCCTGTGGATCAAGTGAGGGAGGAAGAGAAAGGAGGATGAAGACTGAGTGTTACTTCCTGCTCAGCTGTCCGGACCCTCACCCAATCCCTCCACTGACGCCACGCCCATGAGGAGGCCACGCCCAGGAGGAGGCCACGCCCAGGAGGAGGCCACACCCAGGAGGAGGCCACGCTTTAGGAGGAGTAGACACTCAGGAGGAGACAACGCTTTAAGAGGTGACTTTAGACGCTTCAGGAGGCGGTGCTTCAGGAGGCGGTGCTTCAGGAGGGGGCGGTGCTTCAGGAGGAGGCGGTGCTTCAGGAGGAGGCGGTGCTTCAGGTGTGATGGACACTCGATCACACACTCAGTGACTTTTGTTGCTCCTGCTTCAGAAAGTCGTCTGAATGTCACCAATAATCAGTTCAGAGCCGATCCAACACATCCAGATGAATAATGAGACAGCAGAGACTCCATCACCAGTCTCCCCTCCTGGGGGGTTTCTCCAGTCAGGGAGGGGGGCAGATATAATCTGACTGACAAGCTGTTTAGCGTGTTAGCTAGCGGCAGAGAAACGTCCCACCCGACAGGGTGAAGCCAGGTGCTGACAACACGGGTCTTGTGGAGTCCAGGTGACTTCCTGCATGGGATGAACTACCACTCAGGGGGCGGGCCCTGGATGAAATGGCTCTCTGATTGGTTCATTAGTGGCTGGATGAATGGAAGGCTGCTGCAGCCCTGAACCGGCTGGAGGTGAAGCGTGACCTCTGATGATGAGCATCAAACCAATGTCACTGGACCGGCGTTAGCATGCTGCATTAGCATTTAGCTCAGGGCACCACGAGTCGCTCCAAATACTTATTAACATGCATTGTTTATGAAACGCTTTGCTGCAAAAGATCCCGGGGGGGTCAAAGTGCAGCTGGACAAGAAGTAGAGAGTCAAGGACACACGACATTCATTAGTCATGTGACCTGACAGTTTACGTCACGCCACCATGCCGCCGCCGCGCTGTTTCCCCAACACGACGTGTTCCGCTGTAAAAACATCTGCAAGCAGCGAATTAAAGGCACAACCCTCGAGGACACACACACACACACAGACACACAGACACACACACAGACACACACACAGACACACACACACACACACACACACACATTTGACTTTTAAAAATTGCTTACATCAAACTCAAATTACTCCACACGTGAATAAATCATTTGAATATATGAATAAAGTTATCTGCCGCGTTCCCGGCTGACAGTACAGGCGTGTAAAACTAAATATTACATTCATACTTCATGTTCCAGCCGCCGTGAGCCCCGCCCACCTCGCCAACACGGCTTGGTGACATCACACCTGGAGGCTGGGGTCATGAGATGAGGCTGTCTTCTTCATCTCAGCTCCTCTCTGGCGCTGTAACGTCTCTTACCAGGAATTACTCAGCGCCGCTTCACCTGCGCTCAGACAGCCTCCTGTTTGAACAGCGCTGTTCCTCTTCATCACACGCTTCCCTGGTGTTTTATTGATTGAGGCGGGTTCACGCAGTTCACCTGACAGCGGATTGGATGTTCTTAAGTTCTGCTGCTCTGAGCGGAGAGAAAGGTACGACACCAACACAGGAAGCTTCACCTGGACTGAAACTGTCTCGTGTGAGAAGCAGCCATCAATAAATTAGCTGTGAGACAAGCAAGGGACAGGAAGTCAGCTGATAGGGGGGGTGACGCGTGAAATGACTGCTGGACAGCCAATCAGAGAGATCTGGTACACCTGTCATCACACCGACCCGCCCTGAAGACAAGAAACCAGCCATGACGGACGGATTCCAGACAGTGGTGAGAAGAAGAAGATAGTAGGAACTCATGAAATGCATCTTGGGATTAATTTGTTATCTTGTGCTCTAGGAGTTCCACACGGTTCCATGTGAAGACCACCATCGCTGACATGAAGGTCCTCCCTTCTGTATATCTACATGATGCCGTTGTGTCGTATGCAGATGACGCACTCTCGTATGTTAAAGGGGGTGGAGTCTCTCGTGTCCCACCTGAGACCACGGGGAGTCATTCTGGACTCGTGTTTTAGAGTGAAGGACTTGTTAGCAGCACCTGATTGGTTTTCTGAAAGGCAGCACTAAGAACTAAAGTAAAAACCTCTTCCTGTTGATTTTTGGTTTGTTTTCTGTCCGAGGATGGAAGGAGCCGGCTTCCAAATCAAAACCATAAATAAGAAAGCTCTTTTATTTAAACATAGTCTACTCCACATCTCCCCACCCCCCCACTGAAGTCCATGAATGACAAGAGCAAAGGAAGGAAAGCGAAACTTCCTCAAATAGGAAGAACATTTAAAATGACAACTGGAATTGCTTCTGACGTGATATTTCCCACTTAGTGATTTCCAGTCGCTTCAAGCTGGTCTAGCAAACCGGCGGCGTCACGCCGCGGCGTCTGTGACCACGGCGTCTGTGACCACGGCATCGAGGTTACGTAGCGGTAAATAGAATTTATCCATGCTTGAAACCTGAAGGGCGTTTTCACACAGACTTAGCACCGGTATGCTAACGCTAATGGGCTTCCTGAAGCCGCTTTCCTCCGGGTTTGGAGTCTGAAAACCTTCTGCCTCTGCGTGGCAGCAACACGGGTCCAACCCGCCACTTCCTGTACGCGTCTGAGGTACATCACGTGTGTTCACATAGGTTTCCTTCACGTGTTCACGTGACTCTAACAAACCACCACCCGTTAACTCGTCATGACCTCAGACACAGTGAACGGTGGCTACACCACGTCAGGAGGCAGCAGACTTCCCACCAGAGACCAGACCGGCTATCCCACACTGCCATCTGCAGGTGAGGGGAGGAGCTGCGCCCACACTGCCGTCTTACATAAGCAGGATGCTGAGAACTAACAATGTGACTGGACGCCCTCTCAGAGCTGAGAAGACGCTCAGCAGGGAAATCCTGCTGGGGAGGCAGCGGCAGCTCGACCCCCTGCGCTGATTTACATGTGACCCACATCGATGCGCTAGTTTTGTGTTTCCAGAGTGAACGAGGTGGGGGGAGAGAGATGTCCTGTGTGATGCCCCCCCCACCCTGTCTGTGCCTGTAAACAAGAAGACATACAGTAACGCTGGAGCTGAACGCGGTCCATCTGTTCCCCCCAGCAGCTCTGGCAGCGCCAATTCATCTGCAGCCAACGTTTATTTACTGAAGCAACGTTCTGTCACAGCCGGACTTCTTCTTCTCCTTTCCTTTTGGTCCATCTCTGTGCCCCCCCCCCTGCCCGCCCCCCACCTGCTGCAGCTTCTGTCCATCCCCAGCCGGGTCGATAGCTGCTAATGAAAGCTGCCTTTATGAAGGCGTCAGCGGCTTTCCTTCACACACTCACTCTAATTTGAAGTAATGGTTATTGGCTGGGTGATTGATTTATTGAGCCGCCGATTAGTGCACTGTATCAGCACTGGGAGGGGGGGGCAACGGAGGAATGAAGACAGGAGGCTAACAGGAAGTGAGGTGGTGGAGGAGAGGAGGCGGACAGAAAGTGAGGCGTTCTTCGTTTACCACCATCATTAACTAAACGGGGGCGAACCGTGCGGCGGCGAACCCGTGAGCGTGACGGCCTTCCAGTCGTACGTCTGATGGATGAGCACATCCATCCATCCTGTACTCGCACGTTGTCTTGCGTTCTAAATAAATCCTGCACACACGTCACTCCCCAGCCTTGATAGAACAATCGTGTTCTCGGTTCCCTTGTGAATCACGTCGAGGTGGAACAATCACTCCAACACGCTGAGCGGGAGAAGAAACTTTCAGAAGCCTGCAGTACCACATCTGTCCACCGCAGACCCCACGGCGCTGTTGGAGACTCGGCACCAGCATCAGTGATGGTCCCAACAATTCTGACGACGTGCACACGCTGACGTGATGTCACCGTCACAGGGGCGTGGCACACGCTGACGTGATGTCACCGTCACAGGGGCGTGGCACACGCTGACGTGATGTCACCATCACAGGGGCGTGGCACACGCTGACGTGATGTCACATCACAGGGGCGTGGCACACGCTGACGTGATGTCACCGTCACAGGCGCGTGGCACACGCTGACGTGATGTCACCATCACAGGGGCGTGGCACACGCTGACGTGATGTCACCGTCACAGGGGCGTGGCACACGCTGACGTGATGTCACCGTCACAGGGGCGTGGCACACGCTGACGTGATGTCACCGTCACAGGGGCGTGGCACACGCTGACGTGATGTCACCGTCACAGGGGCGTGGCACACGCTGACGTGATGTCACATCACAGGGGCGTGGCACACGCTGACGTGATGTCACCATCACAGGGGCGTGGCACACGCTGACGTGATGTCACCGTCACAGGGGCGTGGCACACGCTGACGTGATGTCACATCACAGGGGCGTGGCACACGCTGACGTGATGTCACCGTCACAGGGGCGTGGCACACGCTGACGTGATGTCACATCACAGGGGCGTGGCACACGCTGACGTGATGTCACCGTCACAGGGGCGTGGCACACGCTGACGTGATGTCACCGTCACAGGGGCGTGGCACACGCTGACGTGATGTCACATCACAGGGGCGTGGCACACGCTGACGTGATGTCACCGTCACAGGGGCGTGGCACACGCTGACGTGATGTCACCGTCACAGGGGCGTGGCACACGCTGACGTGATGTCACCGTCACAGGGGCGTGGCACACGCTGACGTGATGTCACATCACAGGGGCGTGGCACACGCTGACGTGATGTCACATCACAGGGGCGTGGCACACGCTGACGTGATGTCACCGTCACAGGGGCGTGGCACACGCTGACGTGATGTCACCATCACAGGGGCGTGGCACACGCTGACGTGATGTCACCGTCACAGGGGCGTGGCACACGCTGACGTGATGTCACATCACAGGGGCGTGGCACACGCTGACGTGATGTCACCGTCACAGGGGCGTGGCACACGCTGACGTGATGTCACCGTCACAGGGGCGTGGCACACGCTGACGTGATGTCACCGTCACAGGGGCGTGGCACACGCTGACGTGATGTCACCGTCACAGGGGCGTGGCACACGCTGACGTGATGTCACATCACAGGGGCGTGGCACACGCTGACGTGATGTCACCGTCACAGGGGCGTGGCACACGCTGACGTGATGTCACCGTCACAGGGGCGTGGCACACGCTGACGTGATGTCACCGTCACAGGGGCGTGGCACACGCTGACGTGATGTCACCGTCACAGGGGCGTGGCACACGCTGACGTGATGTCACCGTCACAGGGGCGTGGCACACGCTGACGTGATGTCACCATCACAGGGGCGTGGCACACGCTGACGTGATGTCACCATCACAGGGGCGTGGCACACGCTGACGTGATGTCACCATCACAGGGGCGTGGCACACGCTGACGTGATGTCACCATCACAGGGGCGTGGCACACGCTGACGTGATGTCACCATCACAGGGGCGTGGCACACGCTGACGTGATGTCACCATTATTTCTAACGGTGTCTTAAACAGGGCTGATCAGGAACAGAGAAGCTCCTCCCATTTGCTCCATGCTCTGGTGCCTCATTGGCTCCAGCTTGTTTCTTTTGGCTAACTTTAGCGGGTAGCGGCTGCTATTGCTAACCTGCTGAGTCCAGTGTGGAGCAGGGTGATGTGGGGGGGTGGGGCGGAGCAGAACAAACGGGGCGTAGAACAAGCAGCTCTGGAGTGAAACACGCCGTTAGTAACGCCACAGAACATTTAGCGGCGCCATCACGACGCGCTGCGTCGTTTAGCAGCAATAACCTTAAAGCTGTCAGCGCCGCGTCTTCATTGGACGATGTGGAGACACATTATTTATAGGAGGCCATTACTGCAGGGAGGAGAATGGAGGGGGGGGGGTGTCCATCCCCTTCATTCATGAAGAGCTGCTAGCTCCACTCTGGTGTTCATCAAACCTGAACCTGAACCTCATGAAGTCGCCCCCCATGGCGCCGCAGCGCCGCGAGGCGTCCAACGGGTGATGGATGCGCCGCATCAACATGCCCACATCCTCACGCCGCACTCAGGTTCACCTGAACCCGGATCAGAGGAACCGTCTCAGGTTCACCTGAACCTGGATCAGAGGAACCGTCTCAGGTTCACCTGAACCTGGATCAGAGGAACCGTCTCAGGTTCACCTGAACCCGGATCAGTTTCAGGTTCACCTGAACCCGGATCAGAGGAACCATCTCAGGTTCACCTGAACCCGGATCAGAGGAACCGTCTCAGGTTCACCTGAACCCGGATCAGTTTCAGGTTCACCTGAACCCGGATCAGAGGAACCATCTCAGGTTCACCTGAACCCGGATCAGAGGAACCGTCTCAGGTTCACCTGAACCTGGATCAGTTTCAGGTTCACCTGAACCCGGATCAGAGGAACCGTCTCAGGTTCACCTGAACCTGGATCAGAGGAACCGTCTCAGGTTCACCTGAACCCGGATCAGAGGAACCGTCTCAGGTTCACCTGAACCCGGATCAGAGGAACCGTCTCAGGTTCACCTGAACCCGGATCAGTTTCAGGTTCACCTGAACCCGGATCAGAGGAACCGTTTCTGGGCTGTCAGGACGTCACGTCAGAATTAGAGGTGTAAATGAGGACAAATGAAACCACAGCGTTCTGTATCGGCGTGGCCCCGCCCCCACCGCATCAATGCGGACTGGACACGTGACACCTCAGTCTGGAACCAGTCCTTCTTAAAACGGGCTTTGAACCCGCGTTGGTCCTACAGACGAGGCGTCATGTGACCACACACACAACCGGACATCATCATCCTGAGACCCCGCCCACCGACCCTGTTGGACGGATGCTGCTGGACGCGTGTCAGCAACACGTGTGTTTAACAACATCAAAGGAGGAACAGGAATGATTTGCTGCAGGGCTCACTGCCCCCCCAGCCCCCACCCCCACCTCCCCTCTGCTGGACTCCAGATTATAACCCCCCCTCTCTCAGATCATTCAGGTCACTGTTAAAATTGATGTCACCAGAAAGGCCCTGAAAGTTTATTAACAGGGATAATCCCACTGCAGAGACCCCCCCCCCCACTCCCGCCGCATTCACCCCCCACCCCCCTCCCCTGGGTGAACTGAGTTCTGTCCTCGTCTCTCTCGTCCTTCCAGATGTCTGGGATCCAGACGGTGGTCCTGGAGGACATCGTCCCCTGGTGGCCCTGAGGAACGCTTGTCCTTGTCTCCGCCTTCTGTGTGTGTGTGTGTGTGTGTGTGTGTGTGTGTGTGTGTGTGTGTGTGTGTGTGTGTGTGTGTGTGTGTGTGTGTGTGTGTGCTACAGGCGGGTGGGTCTGGTGGGACCAGGGTGTGGCTCAGCGTCTCCCAGATCTCTGTGGATCGTTGTCAAACAGGAACGTTGGCCACGCCCTCCAGACATCAAAGCCACCAGGGTCACATGACCAGGACGAACGTCATGAACGGCGTTCAGCGTCAACACGTCAAAGCCAACGCATCCAGTGTCATGAAGCTGTCACCTGGAGAACACCTGGAAGCCAGCGCCCAAACATCTCCATCCAGGCTGAACCAGAACCTTCCAGACCTCCTCAATGCGGAACACGTTTCCATGGTTACATGTATGTTCTGCGTGTGGACTGAAGGTGTTTTCAGCCCATCAGACCCGGTCCAGAGGGACTCAGACCTTCAGGGGCCTCCTGTCACCTCCTACAGCGGTGGGAACCTCTACAGGTGTGAACGGTGACCTGGTCTCGATGACCCCCCCCCGCCCCCCAGGCGCTGACGGCTAACCAGAGGAAACGTCTGCTGCACCTGAAAATGATGCTCCATTCAGAAAAGCCACCCTATAGCAGAGGGGTAATTAACCCTTAAAGCCCGACTACCACGGCGCCGTGATCTGAGCGCATGTGTTTTAAACCCTTCTTAACTAATGAGGTCTGTCATGTGGGTTGCTGCGGTCATGTTTCCGTGACAGTATAGATGTGAAACTTTCTTCCGGTTTTTATTTGGAGCCGATTGACCCCGGAAAACCGGAGATCTGATAATTTACATAAGAACAAAGGAAAGCGCTTCAAAGCGCTCCTTATCCACAGGCGGCCGACGCCGTGTTTCTCTCCATGTAGTCGCCATTATACAAGTGATTCACGTGATGTAAACATGTTTTGCGATTCGTACATGCTTGTCATGTGATGCAAACACGTACCATGATTGGTGCATCATGTTACGTGACGTAAACGTCACAATAACGCACGCCATTACGCGCACGATTTACGCTTGACGCATGCGCATTCTTACTTTGAAGCACTCCTTTGTAGAGTGGCACAAGTGACAGAAACTACATATAGTAATGTTAGAACCTTTTTTGAGTTCAAAATCAAATTCAATGAGCATTTTTTGGGGTTTTTATGTACAATAAAATACAATTTGTTCCACTTTCGAATTTGACTGTGTCTATTTGGGCCCAAAAAAACTCCTTCAAGAGTGGCACAAATGACACAAACCTTTTTAGAGTTCAAAATGAATTTGATCAGCATGTTTTTGGTTTTTATGTGCAATTCCATAACATTGTTCCATTTCCGGATTTGACTGTGTGTGTATTTTGCTCCAATATGTCAATATAGTAAGTTATATGGAAATAAAAACTATCTTCATATAGCTGAGGTTGTGCTGAAGATAAACATACCAAGCATGAGTATGTTAAATCATTTTAATGTGGTATATAGAGACAAATATCAAAAGTACAAAAAAACGGCCAAAATAGGTCAGGGCTAAAAGGGTTAAAGCAGCTAATGGGGGTAATTAGCTCTGCATCAGCTGCCTTTGTGTTCAAACTCCCCCAGGAGACCCAGAGCCCCCCCAACAGGAGAGGGATTGGAGCAGGTAGCACCGCATCCGGAATACCAATGAGCTGCAACGTGTAGAACCTGATTGGTTCTGACGTGTAGAACCTGATTGGTTCTGACGTGTAGAACCTGATTGGTTCTGACGTGTAGAACCTGATTGGTTCTGACGTGTAGAACCTGATTGGTTCTGACATGTAGAACCTGATTGATTCTGATGTGTAGAACATGATTGGTTCTCACGTTAGAACCTGATTGGTTCTAATGTGTAGAGTCTGATTGGTTCTGACGTGTAGAACCTGATTGGTTCTGACGTGTAGAACATGAATGGTTCTGACGTGTAGAACCTGATTGGTTCTGACGTGTAGAACATGATTGGATCTAACGTGTAGAACCTGATTGGTTCTGACGTGTAGAACATGACTGGTTCTCATGTTAGAACCTGATTGGTTCTAATGTGTAGAGTCTGATTGGTTCTGACGTGTAGAACCTGATTGGTTCTGAAGTGTAGAACCTGATTGGTTCTGAAGTGTAGAACCTGATTGGTTCTGACGTGTAGAACATGACTGGTTCTGACGTGTAGAACCTGATTGGTTCTGACGTGTAGAACATGACTGGTTCTGACGTGTAGAACATGACTGGTTCTGACGTGTAGAACCTGATTGATTCTGACGTGTAGAACATGACTGGTTCTGACGTGTAGAACATGACTGGTTCTGACGTGTAGAACCTGATTGGTTCTGACGTGTAGAACATGATTGGATCTAACGTGTAGAACCTGATTGGTTCTGACGTGTAGAACCTGATTGGTTCTGACGTGTAGAACATGAATGGTTCTGACGTGTAGAACCTGATTGGTTCTGACGTGTAGAACATGATTGGATCTAACGTGTAGAACCTGATTGGTTCTGACGTGTAGAACATGACTGGTTCTCATGTTAGAACCTGATTGGTTCTAATGTGTAGAGTCTGATTGGTTCTGACGTGTAGAACCTGATTGGTTCTGAAGTGTAGAACCTGATTGGTTCTGAAGTGTAGAACCTGATTGGTTCTGAAGTGTAGAACCTGATTGGTTCTGACGTGTAGAACATGACTGGTTCTGACGTGTAGAACCTGATTGGTTCTGACGTGTAGAACATGACTGGTTCTGACGTGTAGAACCTGATTGGTTCTGACGTGTAGAACCTGATTGGTTCTGACGTGTAGAACCTGATTGATTCTGACGTGTAGAACATGACTGGTTCTGACGTGTAGAACATGACTGGTTCTGACGTGTAGAACCTGATTGGTTCTGACGTATAGAACCTGATTGGTTCTGAAGTGTAGAACCTGATTGGTTCTGACGTGTAGAACATGACTGGTTCTGACGTGTAGAACCTGATTGGTTCTGACGTGTAGAACCTGATTGGTTCTGACGTGTAGAACCTGATTGGTTCTGACGTGTAGAACCTGATTGGTTCTGACGTGTAGAACATGACTGGTTCTGACGTGTAGAACCTGATTGGTTCTGACGTGTAGAACCTGATTGGTTCTGAAGTGTAGAACCTGATTGGTTCTGACGTGTAGAACATGACTGGTTCTGACGTGTAGAACCTGATTGGTTCTGACGTGTAGAACCTGATTGGTTCTGACGTGTAGAACATGACTGGTTCTGACGTGTAGAACCTGATTGGTTCTGACGTGTAGAACCTGATTGGTTCTGACGTGTAGAACATGACTGGTTCTGACGTGTAGAACCTGATTGGTTCTGACGTGTAGAACATGACTGGTTCTGACGTGTAGAACCTGATTGGTTCTGACGTGTAGAACATGACTGGTTCTGACGTGTAGAACCTGATTGGTTCTGACGTGTAGAACATGATTGGTTCTAACGTGTAGAACCTGATTGGTTCTAAGGACACTGCGGTTTCACGTTCATCAAACCAAACACCAACAGTAACGTTCATCAGCCCAACGGTCCCTGAACGCCTCAATAATTCATCCACAGTGAACCACTGACTCTCATCCAAGTCACTGTGTGTGTGTGTGTGTGTGTGTGTGTGTGTGTGTGTGTGTGTGTGTGTGTGTGTGTGTGTGTGTGTGTGTGTGTGTGTGTGTGTGTGTGTGTGTGTGTACGTGGCAACTCTGAACAGAATCAATTCACTAAATGGAACGGTGCCGTTTTTGCAATGGCAGCTTGTGAAATGTTGGAAATTCAAATCCTGCCCCCCGTGCCCCTCCTCCGCTGATTGGCCAAACCCTGCCCCCTCCTCCGCTGATTGGCCAATCATGTGAACTTTGTCCCGGAGGCAGAGTCAATATAACCCTGTCCCCCCCAGCTGTGCTGCAGTGGTACGTCAGGACTGGGACCATGGAGCCTAATGGGAGACTGCTGTGGGTCTACGCCATGACAGGTGATCAGTGTGTCTGCTACACGCGTGCTGTGTGTGGATAACACGCGTGACGTGTGTGTGTGTGTGTGTGTGTGTGTGTTTCAGTGTTGGCGAACATTTCGGGTCAAAATGAGACAACGATGACGACCACCGGCTTTAAGACCGACGTTTGCAGCAACATCACTGACCTCAAGGTACCTGTCTGTGTGTGTGACCTGTGTGTGTGTGACCTGTGTGTGTGTGACCTGTGTGTGTGTGTGTGTGACCTGTGTGTGTGACCTGTGTGTGTGTGACCTGTGTGTGTGACCTGTGTCTGTGACCTGTGTGTGTGTGTGTGTGTGTGACCTGTGTGTGTGTGTGTGTGACCTGTGTGTGTGTGACCTGTGTGTGTGACCTGTGTGTGTGACCTGTGTGTGTGTGTGTGTGTGTGTGTGTGACCTGTGTGTGTGTGTGTGTGTGTGTGTGTGTCTGTGACCTGTGTGTGTGTGTGTGTGTGTGTGACCTGTGTCTGTGACCTGTGTGTGTGACCTGTGTGTGTGTGACCTGTGTGTGTGTGTGTGTGTGTGTGACCTGTGTCTGTGACCTGTGTCTGTGACCTGTGTGTGTGACCTGTGTGTGTGACCTGTGTGTGTGACCTGTGTGTGTGTGTGTCTGTGACCTGTGTGTGTGTGCGTGTGTGTGTGACCTGTGTGTGTGTGTGACCTGTGTCTGTGACCTGTGTGTGTGACCTGTGTGTGACCTGTCTGTGACCTGTCTGTGACCTGTGTGTGTGACCTGTGTGTGACCTGTGTCTGTGACCTGTGTGTGTGACCTGTGTGTGTGTGACCTGTGTCTGTGACCTGTGTCTGTGACCTGTGTCTGTGACCTGTGTGTGTGTGTGTCTGTGACCTGTGTGTGTGCGTGTGTGTGTGTGACCTGTGTGTGTGTGTGTGTGACCTGTGTCTGTGACCTGTGTGTGTGACCTGTGTGTGTGACCTGTGTGTGTGACCTGTGTGTGTGACCTGTGTGTGTGTGTGTGTGTGTCTGTGACCTGTGTGTGTGACCTGTGTGTGTGTGTGTGTGTGACCTGTGTCTGTGACCTGTGTCTGTGACCTGTGTGTGACCTGTCTGTGACCTGTGTGTGACCTGTGTGTGTGTCTGTGACCTGTGTGTGACCTGTGTGTGACCTGTGTGTGTGTGTGTGTGTGTCTGTGACCTGTGTGTGTGTGTGTGCGTGTGACCTGTGTCTGTGACCTGTGTGTGTGTGTCTGTGACCTGTCTGTGACCTGTGTGTGACCTGTGTGTGTGTGTGTGCGTGTGACCTGTGTCTGTGACCTGTGTGTGTGTGTGTGTGTGTCTGTGACCTGTGTGTGTGTGTGTGTGTGTCTGTGACCTGTGTGTGTGTGTGTGCGTGTGACCTGTGTCTGTGACCTGTGTGTGTGTGTCTGTGACCCGAGTCTGTGACCTGTGTCTGTGACCTGTGTGTGACCTGTGTGTGTGTGTCTGTGGCCTGTGTGTGACCTGTGTGTGACACAGGGGGTGTGTGACAGCAGCGGGGCGTGGACCCCCCAGCAGGTGGCTCAGGTTCTTCTCACCATCAGGACCGTGTCTGATCGTCTGCATCAGCAGCAGCTGCAAGGTGAGCTTCACCTGAAGCCCCACCCCCGCCACACACACACACACACACACACGGTCACGTGACCTGTGACCTCCAGAGTGCAGGGGGGCGGAGCCACACCAGTGCCCTGAGGCTGAGGTTCCTGCTAACGGCGGTCTGGTCTGCGCTACGGTGAACAACAGGCGTCTCTGCAAGTCTCTGTGCAACCAGGTGAGACGCCCGGCCCGTGGGGCTCAGGTGAAGCCCCGCCCTCAGTAACTCAGCCACCTGTGCCTCAGGGCTACGACTTCCACTTCATCAAGAGGAGCCGCCCCTACGAGGAGTGCAGCCAGGCCACCGGCTACCGCTGGACCAGCTACTACGTGGGAGGGAACCAGCTGGCCGCCTGCCACAGTAAGGCCGCGGGTCACACCCCCCCCGGGGGCGTAGCCTCCCCCGCCTCATGAGCCTCTCTGTCGTTCCAGACTCGTCGCTCCAGGTTGGGGGCAAGCCCACCATGTACTTCCAGCAGGACTGCCTGACGGCCAAGAGCAGCGTGGCGCTGCAGAACGTCGTGTTTGACGACTTCAGCGCCGACGTGGGAGCAAAGATTTCTGGGACGCTGACGGAAAAATGTCTGGTGTGTGGGTGAAGACACCTTCACTAACATTAAAGCTCATGTAAAGGTCTGACAGGGGTGTGTTCACTGTGTCGGCTCCTCCTTCTTCTACGTGCTCCTCTGATTGGCTGGAGGTCCAGCAGCATCAGAGGAGACGAGCAGACGCTAACTGCTAACCGCTGTCACCTTGACAGAGGTCAAGGTGAAATCAGTCTCAATCAGATTCCAGGATGTCCTTAGATTGTCGTCCCCCCCTTCTTCTATTAGCAGCCACTCCAATCAGGGAGGGGCCGGCCTGCGTGTGTCGATCACTGCTGACAGACACGAGTGTCCGCCCACAGCGGCACACGTGTGTACGAATCAAACACACCTGTTTGTTGTTCATCAACCACCAGCGTTCACTCACACACATTTATTCACGTTCACATGCTTCTGCCCAGCAGTGCTCCCGTCTGGCCACTAGAGGGCGGTGTCACATAACGTTTGTGTGATCACCTTCGTTTGCCAACACAGTCGAGAAATATTTCTCTTTACAAAAGTTAGACTAAAGAAAACAAGAGAAGGTGACTAACAGCATTAAACTGATCTGAGACCTTCTGGACCGACACTCAGTAAACACTAATCTATTAATCTTCTCAGTAAACATTCATCCGAAGTCTCTCCTTCCTTCTGCCCGTCGTTCTCTCTTCATCAGCGTGTTCTAACGGAACAACTGAAGCGCTGGAAGCGTTCTGATCATTTAATTCTGGCTCCTCTGGCTGCTGTCCAGCTTCTGAAACAGGAAGAGAAACACACACTCTAACTGCCCCCGTCCAGAGTCCAACCAGCCCCGTTCCTGCGCTAACGTCTAGAGAAGTACCACCTTAAAGGGGAAATATTCTGGCCTGAAACAGACCCATCACATGAATGACTGTCATTAGAGTAGGAGCGGTGTTCACAGACTTACAGACTGGACAAAGTGTATTTCTGAGCGGAGAGCCTCTCTCAGGAGCTCCAGCTCCGCCTCCTGGTGCTCCTGCAGCTCCTGCCTCAGCCTGGAACACACGCAGCTGGAGTCGGTCACGGCACCAACACGGAGGAGCACGCGTCAGCGTGTCTCACCCCGTACCCTCAGTTAAGACTCATTCTAGCTGCTGTTCTCCCCCAGGATGATGGCAAACTAAACCCAGCCCCCCCAGGGAACATGCATGAAACACACCGACGCCTTAAAGCAGAGGGGTGTCAAACTCATTTTCACTGAGGGCCACATCAGCAAAACAGCTGTCCTCAAAGGGTCGGATGTAAGTAATTAATGTAACTAAATGTAACTCAGTGTAATGTAACTAAATGTAACTAGTCCTTAATGTAACTAATAAATGTAACTAAATGTAACTCAGTGTAATGTAACTAAATGTAACTACTCCTTAATGTAACTAATAAATGTAACTAAATGTAACTCAGTGTAATGTAACTAAATGTAACTACTCCTTAATGTAACTAATAAATGTAACTAAATGTAACTCAGTGTAATGTAACTAAATGTAACTACTCCTTAATGTAACTAATAAATGTAACTAAATGTAACTCAGTGTAATGTAACTAAATGTAACTACTCCTTAATGTAACTAATAAATGTAACTAAATGTAACTCAGTGTAATGTAACTAAATGTAACTACTCCTTAATGTAACTAATAAATGTAACTAAATGTAACTCAGTGTAATGTAACTAAATGTAACTACTCCTTAATGTAACTAATAAATGTAACTAAATGTAACTCAGTGTAATGTAACTAAATGTAACTACTCCTTAATGTAACTAATAAATGTAACTAAATGTAACTCAGTGTAATGTAACTAAATGTAACTACTCCTTAATGTAACTAATAAATGTAACTAAATGTAACTCAGTGTAATGTAACTAAATGTAACTACTCCTTAATGTAACTAATAAATGTAACTAAATGTAACTCAGTGTAATGTAACTAAATGTAACTACTCCTTAATGTAACTAATAAATGTAACTAAATGTAACTCAGTGTAATGTAACTAAATGTAACTACTCCTTAATGTAACTAATAAATGTAACTAAATGTAACTCAGTGTAATGTAACTAAATGTAACTACTCCTTAATGTAACTAATAAATGTAACTAAATGTAACTCAGTGTAATGTAACTAAATGTAACTACTCCTTAATGTTAAATAACTGAATTTCTGACTGATTCTAGTTCCAAACATTACAGTTAGACAGAAAAAACATGTTTGTTTGTTTCTCTGTTCTAACATAAATCCTTTTCATTTGTCAGGTTATTAAACCCACAGAACTCCATCAATCAAGGATCAAACTATCAATCAATAAAGAAAAATAACATCAGACACAAGTTAGGACATTAACTTTGTTCACTACGTTTAGTCAGAGTTAAGATGGGATGAACTACTGCATTGTGGGAAATGTAGTTTTGGTCAAAGCACACTCTTGACCTATTTATTTTTAGACACTCTGACCTTTTATGCTCTGGCGGGCCACATTAAATGATGTGGAGGGCCACATTTGGCCCCCGGGCCTTGAGTTTGACACGTGTGCTTTAAAGGAACACGACAGTCATCACCATCACAGGGTCCAGGATGTCTCCAAGCATTACAGCCTCATTATCAGGTAATATCAGCTCCTATCAGTTGTTGTGTTTGCTAAGCTTCCACAGCAGGAAGTCCTCCTGGACCAACAGGAAACCAGGCCCCCGTGATGATGGCTGACATCCTGATCCACACACGCTCCACGGCCCCGGCGCCACACGTCGTGGGGCATCAGAGCGAGGAGACGTTCAAGTGGCTGAGGTCTGACAATGATTGTGTTAGGTTAAAGCCAAGCCCTCCAAATGGGACACTAGAGAGGGACCTGCTCCAGGGGGGGCGAGTAGACACCCAGACACCAGAGGGGTCCTCTCTAAACCATTCATCAGGGGGGAAATCAGCCAGCTGTGAGCTTCAGGGCAGCAGGAAGTCAATCAAGAAGCAATGAGCGCAACGCATCCATCAGAACAACACTTTGGGTCCAAAGTGAGATGAGCCTCAACAAAATAAATGCCCCTGCAGAACAACCCCCCCGCAGACGTCATGATTACACCTGTCAGGACACCTGCCTCTCTCCTGAAGCCAAACACCAGCTTCCTGTCTGTCGGAGGGATTGTGAGCCGATCCGACGCGCCCATAACCAGATTACACTCAGAGGTAAGGCGATCTGTTAATGCCCCGCCACGGGGCAGTCTGCCTCTCTAACCCGAAATCATCACTTTCTGCTCCTCGTGGCACAAAGTAAATACTTCCAGCTCTAATGTGATGAACACCAGTCGGCTGGGGGCCTGATGTCAGGCTGGGACTTCACTGGACGGGTGTTTCACCCGCGTCGCTGCCGCCGCCGCCGCCGCCGCCGCCGCCGCCTCGCTTTTATTGGGAGTTAATGAAACAATAAAACAACGGAGATCAAACTGCGTCGGTACGGCGTGAGCGGCGGAGGCCTTCAGGGGGTTTAACACCAGCAGAAAGACCACGCCCACACGTCACGTCACACGTGAACTCACCTATCGATCACACGTCATGGAGCAGTGATACATCAGAGAGGAAACCCCCCCACGCCAAACAGCGGTCGCAGCATCTCGTCATCAATCCGAACGCACCACCTGAATATTTCAGGTGTGTTGTTGCCTGGCAGCGAGCCCCCCCATCAGCAGCCGCCCTGATTCGCACACGGAACACTTCTTAAAGGACGGTAGCACTGACTCCCATTGACACTCACTCAATTTCCACCAATCAATGAGCAGATGGTTAAATATGCGTTTTAAAGAGCGGCTGCGGAGGATTGATGGCTCCGCCTCAGAACGGATGATCATGAAGATGACGGAGAGGAGGTCTCGCCCCCCCCAGAGACACGTCCTCAGCACTTCTTGCGGCGGACGAGGAACAGCTAATGAAGGAGGCCGTAAGTTTAATGAGGCTGACGGATGAGCGCCACCCGCTACACACACATTCATGACTCAAGGTGGAGCTGGGGGGGGCAGAGAAATAAATGAGGAGGAGCGAAACAAACAAATCACCGTGGGGGTGGGTTTGTTGGTCTCCTCCATCCAGAGTCGGAGCAGAGACATTATCCAAAGCCGCTCCATCAGCAATAAGGAGGAGCGTCTTCCTGGAACTCTATTGATCCCAGGCTTTAATTAAATCAAGGAAGTCTCTGTGCAGGAACGAGGTGGGCCGCTGCCCCCCCCACGACCACCTCACACCCATCCTGCTGCCATCAGCTCACACGCCATTGGTCTACAGTTAGGGCTGACAGTCTATAAAGTCAGGAGATGACGAACTAATCACCACTTTAAACGGAGAGAATCATCAGACAGGGGGGGTAAAAACAGCACTTGTCTGGATAAAGCCCCCCCTGAGGCTTCAGAGGTGACACTGATTCCATTCTCACACCTCAGCCTGTTCTGATGTTCTACATCTGCTTCCCCTCCACCACCAGTCAACCAATCACTGCTCTGCTTCGGAACACACACACACACACACACACACACACACACACACACACACACACACACACACACACACACACACACACACACACACACACACACACACCATCAGTCCTTAACAACATCCACCCAGGTGTGCCTGTTGTCATGACGCCGCTGTGCTCTTCCTCACATCGTTATCACTGTGCTGTTCATGATGAAGCCCCCCCCGATCCCGGAGCGCGTCTCCAGAACGTCCCCTTGTGTTCTGGTGCATTAGCATTAGCATTAGCATCAGGGGCCACTCAAAAGCTGCTCAGCGGGATCCTAAGAGCTTCTAACGGACTTTTGGTTTAGTTCTGTGTTATTCCAGCTCACTGCAGCGTTCACCAGTGTGTGTGTGTGTGTGTGTGTGTGTGTGTGTGTGTGTGCAGGCGGTGCCGCTCACCTCAGACACTTGCTGTCGGTCTGGGGCCTGTGTTGGACGAGGCGGTGCTCGGCTGTGAGGGCTGCGGTCGTGGCCTCGGCGTCTCTCAGCTGCTGGTCCAGAGCTGCACGTCACACACAAGAGCTGTCAGACGGGACGTGGCTGTGTGTGTGTGTGTGTGTGTGTGTGTGTGTACGCGTGGCGAGGTGACGCGGTGTACTTTAATAACACCCTGGCCCCCCCGGTGACCTGAGGTGCTCCAGACAGCGTTAGTGAAGCCCCTCCTCCTGGATGGGGTCTCGTTTCCTCTCATGGAACTCATCATTAAAGCGAATGTCAAACCACAACCTGCAGCAACACACGCGTGTTCCCGCTCCACACGCTGCCACAGCTGTTCTGAACGTGTCCCAACTGGGAACCTGCTGCCAGTTCCATCCTGAACTCACGGGGGCTTGCGGTGCATTGTGGGAGCCTTCGTCACCCTGTCGGTATGTGGTGTGAGGAGTGCAGCGGTAGTGTGTAGCTACCTCTCTGGGCGCGGTCCAGGGCCTGCAGCTCCACCTGGAGAGCCCCCCGCTCCTCCTGCACTGCGCTGGGGGGGCTCCTGCTGCTCATCAGCTCCATCTCTGACAGCACACAGCAGCGTGAGCAGGAATGACCGCCAGGACCCGGCTCTACATTCAATTCACAGCGCTCAACAAAAGAACACTTTTTAATTTCACTATAATGAAATGTGGGCTGTGTTTAATCCACTTTGACTGCAGCACCAGAATCAGAAGACGCTGCTCCCTGAAGGCCGCAGGCAGGACGTAATGTAAAGACACCGCTCCTCAGGGTTTGGAAGACAAACACTAGATCTTGTGGAACTAATGAAAAAAGTTAAAATCACATAAAGTATCATTTGTCATTAGAAGCGGCTGCGTTTTAAGAACAATATATTGTGCTCCAATAAACCAATAGCACTGCAAATGTAGGAATAACCCCCCCCACCAGGATCAGATGAAACACTGCGTTCACACTGCTAATGTAATTTATTCAAGGCTGAATTCAACCCAGCTCAACTTTTCTCGTATGAGACGCGCGTTGTCAAAACTTTGTGATATTTCCTTTTCTTGCTAATTATTGTACCACACACACACACACACACACACACACACACACACACACACACACACACACACACACACACACACACACACACACACACACACACACACACACACACACACACACACACGGCGGTGTGTGTCTTCCTGGTCTCATTAGTGCTGCAGAGGCCAGAGTCGCACAGAATTTAAATATCACGTTGAAATGGGGGATTTTACACCTCAGGAACTCTGTAACTCTGGGGGCTGGTCTGAGACGTCCTGGCTGTGTGGAGGACGTTCACCTCCACTCACTTTCATCCAGCAGCTCTAAAGCAGCCTGATCTCCTCCCTGCAGACGACTACATGCTGTACGATCCACACGGGCTGGACGGGTGGGAGCGGCAGCTATGGTACATGCATGATCTCACATGTTCAAGGAACATATCTGATGTTTCACTCTCATGATCAAAATGTTCTCTTTCCAACTCCTCCTCCCCAGCCTGAAAGCTTCACCTGTTCTGTGGTCCAATGGCGTCGCTGCCTGAACAGAACACTAACTATTCATTACTGGATTTAATCAGTGATGTCAGTTTGATTTCCAGTCTCCACACATCATCTCTGTGATGAAAACCGAACAGGACCTGACTGCTGCGCTGCGTCGATCCGTCAGAGACGGTTGTGACTGATGGACTTAGACAGTGTGGGTGATACCCCTGATACCCCCAGTCCGTACCTCGGTGTAGGGAGCCCAGCTCCCGGTCCAGGTCCAGCATCTGGCGGTGCATCTGGGTGTGGAGCAGCAGCTGGCCGTCTCCCTGCAGACTGAAGGCCCTATTGAACGCTGAGATGTCTCCACAGAAGTGTTTCTCCTGCTCCTTCCTGTCCCTCCTCACGCCGGCCTGGTGGAACAGGAGGTGGGATTAAACCCGATAAACATCTACGCCGCCGAAACGCCTCAATCTATTCTGAGTTGTGGTCAGGAGCTGAAACAACTGTTCTGACAGAGACAGACAAACACATTGTGTTCTGTTTGTGCTGATGTAAACGAGTGTGAACGAGTGTGAACGCTCTGAGAGGCAGGAAACAGGGGGAAGGCCACCCTGGGGGCCCACAGGGTTCAGAGCTCGGGTTGGATCTGATCTCTAACAGGACGTGACCCAAACCCACCAGACGCTCCTGGAGGTGTCCCCTCTGGACCAGCAGCTCCTCACACGCCTTCAGGACGTCCTGGTGACGTCTCTTCAGCAGCTTGTGCTGCAGCTTCATCTCAGAGAGCTGCTGCGCCTGGAGAGGAAACACAAGGACATCCGTCACACGTGTGACACGTATGTTCATCACCACAGTCTAATGGACGCTCCACGCTGCAGAGGCTCGTCTCCACACTCTTTAATGGACCTGATCTCTGATCTCAACACCAACAGTCCATTCTCAGAACCAATAACTGATCAGTGCGGGGTGTGTGTGTTGTTTCGTGTTGACGTGTGTTTCAGGCTGAAACCAAACACCAAAACAAGCAGCTTCCAATTCACCAATTAAACCCACAGCCTCGTATTCCCCCGTCGTTCCCCCGTCCCTCACACACACCCCACTGATGTGAGAGACGTCCAATTAGCAGTCAGAGGCGTGTGTGCTCTGGGACCGCGTGTGATACCGGCCTGAATCACTGGGTTGGTGTGATCTGAGCACAGATCTGATTGGGGGCCACTTTTGCCTGCAGTGTGAAAACACAAGAATAAAAAGGAGAGCCGTCCAATCAGGTGGGGGGGCCTGATGACGCCTGAGGCGTGACTTTCACTACGGCGTAGTTTTCAGCCTGTTATTCAAGCTGTCAGGCGTGTTTGTTTCCTCTGTGGTGGTGGAGGGGGTGGGGGGGGCACATTACGTCCTCAGCTCACACGATGAGCTTCAGGTTTTCCAAACATGGTAATTATATTCAGACGGCTCTCGTAAACTGTGAGGTGGTTCATCACCACAGCTGTAAACATGGTGCTCTGGACCCGCCCCGCCCCGCCACAGGACCCCAGTAACCCATCCTCATGTGGGACAGGGATCCGTTCTCAGACATCTCCTCAGACGACCCCCTCACAGCCACAGGAAGGAGTTCCAGACTCCTGAGAGGTCAACACGCCTGCCGGTGACATCCTACCTACTAAAAGGTTTCACTAATGTTATCCGGTGGAAATTAGCCATTGATTTTGCAGAGCTACTTGAAATTTGCCCTGTTGATAAAATGAATGGGAGAGATTAAGTGTTCTCAATATAAAGCAGTCCAGCCGATCAATATGTCAATAGGCCCTCCTTTACCTCGTGTGTCAGCGCCATCATCTGCATTCAGGGGAACCCAACTTTATTCCAATGATTCTGTCTTTTTTTCTATCTCAAACAACAACTGATCTGTTTCATGACTGTAAAAACATCCAGGTTCCCTCCAGATGCCACAGACAAAACGGTGAAATATTAACTAATACTTCAAGATAATGTTCCTGGTGCGAGACGCCCCCGTGAACAATTACTGCATCTGGAGACACGGCTCACGGTAAAGTACACGGTAAAGTACACACAGCAGGCAGTAAATGAGCTCCAGGCTGAGCAAATAAGTCTCCACTGCAGACCAGCGTCACCATCAACAGGCCACAGCCATTTAAACACGTATTTACACTGGATCACTGTGACAATGGTGAAGACCAGAGGCCTGACATTGAACACATTGGTGACACTAACACGTGGGTTCGTTCACACGCGTGCACGTTGCATGGAAACAAGTGTATTGTGTTAAATAATAAATGTGACAATCCCATCCTCTGTGTGTGTGTGTGTGTGTGTGTGTGTGTGTGTGTGTGTGTGTGTGTGTGTGTGTGTGCTCCTGCTCTCCTGCAGCAGATCAGTCTGCTGACGTGTGTTTGAAACAATGGGACCGTTTGGTGCAGTAATCAGTAACCAGTCATCAGTAACCAGTAATCAGTAACCAGCAATCAGTCATCAGTAACCAGTAATCAGTAACCAGCAATCAATAATCAGTAACCAGTCATCAGTAACCAGTAATGAGTAATCAGTTACCAGTAATCAGTAACCTGTAATCAGTAACCAGTCATCAGTAACCAGTAATCAGTAACCAGCAATCAGTAACCAGTCATCAGTAACCAGTAATCAGTTACCAGTAATCAGTAACCAGTAACCAGTCATCAGTAACCAGTTACCAGTCATCAGTAACCAGTCATCAGCAACCAGTAATCAGTAACCAGTCATCAGTAACCAGTCATCAGTAACCAGTTACCAGTCATCAGTAACCAGTCATCAGTAACCAGTCATCAGTAACCAGTCACCACTAACCAGTAATCAGTAACCAGTCATCAGTAACCAGTCATCAGTAACCAGTCACCACTAACCAGTAATCAGTAACCAGTCATCAGTAACCAGTCATCAGTAACAAGTCATCAGTAACCAGTCACCACTAACCAGTAATCAGTAACCAGTCATCAGTAACCAGTCATCAGTAACCAGTCATCAGTAACCAGTCATCAGTAACCAGTCATCAGTAACCAGTAATCAGTAACCAGTCATCAGTAACAAGTCATCAGTAACCAGTAATCAGTAACAAGTCATCAGTAACCAGTCATCAGTAACCAGTAACCAGTCATCAGTAACCAGTCATCAGTAACCAGTAACCAGTCATCAGTAACCAGTCATCAGTAACCAGTCATCAGTAACCAGTCATCAGTAATCAGTAACCAGTAACCAGTCATCAGTAACCAGTCATCAGTAACCAGTCATCAGTAACAAGTAGCCAGTCATCAGTAACCAGTAACCAGTAACCAGTGGGGTGGGTTTGGACCAAACCTCCAGGAGCATTCACACATCATCCACACATGCAGAACAGGTAGATGCAGGTGTTGACCGTTTGATCCAGGTCCTGGGCGGTCCTCCTCCTCTTCTCATTACAGCTCTTGATCTGCTCACTGAGCCCGTTGATGGAGACTCTGACTGGAACCAGATAAAACCACGACCAACAAACAATTCAGACACTGCAACATCCTGCGACACCCTTGAACCAACATTTCTGTGTGTTGATGTGCACACCGTAATCTACTAATACATCTACTAATAATACAACACACAATACATCTACTAATAATACAATACACAATACATCTACTAATAATACAATACACAATACATCTACTAATAATACAATACACAATACATCTACTAATAATACAATACACAATACATCTACTAAAAATACAATACACAATACATCTACTAATAATACAATACACAATACATCTACTAATAATACAATACACAATACATCTACTAATAATACAATACACAATACATCTACTAATAATACAATACACAATACATCTACTAATAATACAATACACAATACATCTACTAATAATACAATACACAATACATCTACTAATAATACAATACACAATACATCTACTAATAATACAATACACAATACATCTACTAATAATACAACACACAATACATCTACTAATAATACAATACACAATACATCTACTAATAATACAATACACAATACATCTACTAATAATACAATACACAATACATCTACTAATAATACAATACACAATACATCTACTAATAATACAATACACAATACATCTACTAATAATACAATACACAATACATCTACTAATAATACAATACACAATACATCTACTAATAATACAATACACAATACATCTACTAATAATACAATACACAATACATCTACTAATAATACAATACACAATACATCTACTAATAATACAATACACAATACATCTACTAATAATACAATACACAATACATCTACTAATAATACAACACACAATACATCTACTAATAATACAATACACAATACATCTACTAATAATACACAACACAGTACATCTACTAATAATACACAACACAGTACATCTACTAATAATACAATACACAGTACATCTACTAATAATACACAACACAGTACATCTACTAATAAATGTTTAGAGGTCACCCTGTAAGGAAGAACCCCCCCCCCCGGCTAACCTGACTTTAGCATGGTCTTCCTAGCTACATGCTAACCTGACTTTAGCATGGTCTTCCTAGCTACATGCTAACCTGACTTTAGCATGGTCTTCCTAGCTACATGCTAACCTGACTTTAGCATGGTCTTCCTAGCTACATGCTAACCTGACTTTAGCATGGTCTTCCTAGCTACATGCTAACCTGACTTTAGCATGGTCTTCCTAGCTACATGCTAACCTGACTTTAGCATGGTCTTCCTAGCTACATGCTAACCTGACTTTAGCATGGTCTTCCTAGCTACATGCTAACCTGACTTTAGCATGGTCTTCCTAGCTACATGCTAACCTGACTTTAGCATGGTCTTCCTAGCTACAGGCTAACCTGACTTTAGCATGGTCTTCCTAGCTACATGCTAACCTGACTTTAGCATGGTCTTCCTAGCTACATGCTAACCTGAACCATCACCTTGACTCACCCTCTTTGAGTTTCCGCCTTCGCTCCGTTAATTCTTGTTCAGATAAAAGAATCTGTTGAAACAGGGAGTCCAAACTCATGCTGACCAATCAGGAGCCAGCACACCTGACACGCGGCTCAGCTAGCAGTGCTAGCCCGCTAGCTAGCTCCGCTGTGACGCAGCTCTCAGGGATCACGTCCCGCTGTAGCGCCCCCCAGCGGGCGTTTTCACAGTTCAGATAAAACGAACTACTCGTTAAAAACGAAACTATTTTAGTTTTTAAAAGTTATTTCCGCGCGTCGCGGGGTAACAAACGTTCCTCCGGACGTTAGCACCGCGGCTAGCGGGGTCACGTCCCGTCACTAACAGGCCAGCGTCTGACGGATACTTCACGGCCCACGGAAAGGTGGGAAAAATTAACTACCTCAGACAATCACGCTGGGATTAATTACGTCACGTCATAGGTGACGTCACGTCACTGCTACACGTGACTGACTGGAATCCCACACCGGCAGACCATTGGTGAAGTTTGGTTTTATAGCATTTGACTGTGATGATGAACTTTAGCCTCCCACGCTACTTGAGTTTTATCGGTATGAACATGATTGGTGACTGATGGGTTACTACTGAAGCCTAATCGATGTCTGGATCGATCTTTTTGAGCGCGTTATCAGCAAGTTATTGTTTTTTCTCTAACTTAATTTTAATAAATTATTAGAATTCCCAGATTTACTGCTGCTTTGAAAGCCGCACCGGGTGACTGCGCGCGAAGAGAGGATGTGAATGATGGCCGATGGTCTGTGGGTGAGTGAACGCGTGTCAGCGTGGACACCTGTCACGGTCCTGTCAGTCCCCACGCACCTGAACGCACCCCACCCGCTTTCAGCGTCAGCAGGAATCCTCGCAGACCGCGGTTCAGTCACGTTTGACCGCCGTCCTCCTTCCGGTCCCGCGGCCGCGGAAAGCTCCTGATCCGCTGCCACGAACACATTAACTCGTGGACCGTTAAATACCGGAAGGACCACATCATCAATAAAATTAATATCACGTATTGATTGGGGTCTTTTTCATTAATCACACGGAGCTTCGGACCCCCGCAGCTTCATTACAGCAGGGCATCAACCGATCAGAGATCAATCACTGACGATCAGAGAAGATATTTCACGTGAGACAGGAGAGAGATTGATTGATTGATTGATTGATTGATTGATTGATTGATTGATTGATTGATTGATTGATTGATTGATTGATTGATTGATTGATCATCCACATCATCCTCTCGCGTGCGTTGAGCCTCTGGATGGATCTTGGATCAATGCCCCGCAGTGGCAGGAACAGGTCACGTGATGCGCCCACGTCTCGTGACCAGAGCCCGTCTCATGTGACGGTACTTCCTATCGATGGCCGTCATGTATGTAACATGTTAACATCTGGTTAACCGTCTGGTGTTCACCTCGGACCCGTACCCGGACCCACCGACAGATGGCGCCAGCCGCACGGCGTCCGCGTCCCGCGTGGACCGGGGCCGCTCCGTTCCGCTGCCTCCGTGGATGAGCGCCTCAGCGGGGGCGACATGACCCCCAGGGAGAGAGTCAGCATCTCTAACGCGGGGTTTTCAGGTCGTGTGTGTGTGTGTGTGCGGGGGGGTCACGTGGTTGTGGGCTTTCATTCCCGTCTCTCCAGTGCGGTCAGGGTTCGAGACCTGCGGTTTACACACACACACACACACACACACACACACACACACACACACACACACACACACAGACACACACACACACACACACAAACACAGACACACACACACACACACACACACACACACACAAACACAGACACACACACACACACACACACACACACACACACACACACACACACACAACACACTTCAATATGAACCCGCACTGAGTCCCGCAGCCTCCGGCTGCCCCCCTACCCCCCGTTCCCTCCCGTTCCCGTTAACAGAACCAGTCGTCCTTCTGTTGGACCGGAACCCGGTTCTGCCCCCCCCCAGACGTGATGTAAAGCTTTTATTAAACGTAAACACCATAAATACGTAACGACCCCACGGAGCCCGTCGCGCGCCTCCCGGTGACACTAACCCTTCATCTGGGGGGGGGGGGCGTGATTCCGGTGTAATATTGCGGTGATCGGTGCGGGTGGGGGCTCCGACTCTACACATGTGTGATGAGGTGACGGTGCGGTGGGGGGGGCTTTGGAGGGGGGGCATGCGGGGCTCCAGTTGGCCGCGCTCAGACGCGAACATCCCACCGGCTGGAGTTGGACGCGCCTGTCTCACGTCCCTCTGCCTGTCTGTCTGTCTGCCTGTCTGTCTGCCGGGACGCACCGGGAGCAGCGGACACTCCTCCGGTGACCAGTCCGCCCACAGCCGCGGGAGCAGCGGGACCGGGATCGGACCGCTCTGGGAGGGGGCTCACTCCTGCTCCGGTACCGACGCCGCGTCTCTTCATGGCTCTGAACACCGGGAAGTTCCGCGGGAATGAAACTCCTCTAAGTGTCTCTGCTCCGACCTGCTCCGGTATGACCGGGAGGACGGTCCTCCTGGCGGCGCTCTGCGCGCTGCTCCCGCACCTCGGTAAGTTTCTCCCGGTCTCAGCGGCTCGACGCGCCGCGGTGCGTTCGGTGCGGACGGCTCCGGAAGCGGGCAGCGGCGGCTCGCTGACCGGCTGCCCGGTTCCGGATCCGAGTCCACCCGGAGCCGCTGCGGAGGCAAACAATAGAGAGGGGCAAATGTTCACGCAGCTGCCCCCGCGGCCGCGAGACCCATCGGGGGTCCGCGGAGACAAGTTACCGATCACCGGCGGATTAGAAGCACACATGACCGGAGATTATTAGTATTATTAATTATAACTTATCATCAATTATTATGATCACTGCTGATTATTATTATAATTATTTTTATTAGTAGTAATAATTATTATTAGTAGTAATTATTAGTAATTATTCATTATGATTTGTAATTATTATTTATTAGTATTGATTATTGATTATTATAATAATTAATAAATTATTATAATTATTATTAATTGTTCTTATTAATTATTCTTGTAATTAATTATTTTAATTATTATTTGGCCCCCCCTCTGTTACAGCCGTGCTGGCGCACACAGAGGGTGTCCCCCGCGCCGGGGCCCCCCGGCTGGACTGCGTGAGGGCCAGCGAGCAGTGCCTGAAGGAGCAGGCGTGCAGCACCAAGTACCGCACGATGAGGCAGTGCGTGGCGGGGGGGAGGGAGAGCAACTTCAGCCGGGTGGGGGGGCAGGAGGCCAAAGACGAGTGCCGGAGCGCCGTGGAGGCGCTGAAGCAGAGCCCCCTCTACCACTGCCGCTGCAAGCGGGGCATGAAGAAGGAGAAGAACTGCCTGCGCATCTACTGGGGCATCTACCAGACTCTCCAAGGTGGGTAGATGCCCCCCCACCCCCCTGGGGGGGGGGCAGTTGTTTGGGTGGGACCGCATCACCCGCAGTGCTGCGGGAACCGGATCTGCGCCTGAGTGATGTTAGCTCCACCCACTACCCACTGGAGGGGGGGGTTTCCGCCCCCCCCCCCCCCTCACACACACACACACACACACACACACACACACACACACCGGTCCGATCAGCCCCCGGTCCACCGGGGGCTCCTTTGACCTCCTGAATCTCTGTCTTGAAGTTAACGGAGCGTGAGCCCCCCCAGCGGTGGCAGGGCCTCTTAGAGTGCCGCTCACAGCGGGGGGGTCCTCTTAGCGGCTAACCCGAGTGGACTCGTCGCGCCACGCAGTGACCGATCTGCCTAATCAGGCGTGGGGGGGCGGCGCGCATCGACTGACCCGAATGAGCGTCGCACGCAGGCCAGTGTGTGTGTGTGTGTGGGGGGGTTTGGACAAACACACCGGGGGGGGGGCATCTCTCCATCCATCCCTCTAATGTCTCCTCCCCCCCAGGTAACGACTTCCTGGAGGACTCCCCCTATGAGACCGTCAACAGCCGTCTGTCCGACATCTTCCGCCTGGCCCCCATCATAGGTAAGAGACACCTTTACCCCCCCAGACCCCCACACCGACTTGTTTGATTGGTCACGTGACCCACACTGCGCATGCTGGCTGGGGGGGTTGTCCTGCGTCTCCCCAGCATGCCTGCACGTGTGTGTGTGTGGGGGGGTCCCCATCCTGCAGTGGTGCTTCACATGGGGGGGTTCTGGTGTGTTTCGGCCTGTTCGGGTCCCCTTGTGAGGTCTTTGGTTCCAGCCCGGCTGGGGGAGGGGGTGGTCCTGGTTTCAGCCTCTAGATGGCGCTGTGGTTCCCCAGTTCCGTCCCCCCCCTCGGGGGTCCACACGTTGGTGTCTGAAGGTGGCTCCTCACTGAGGGGGGGTGACGAGCGCCGTGTCCAATGGAGCCGACACCGTGCCCCCGCACCCCTGATCCTGACCCGGTTTGATGCGGAGGAGTCGCTTTTAGCTCATAAAGGTTGGTTGCCCCCCCCCAGTGGGATCAGGATGTCTGCTCAGGGGCAGATATACTCAGCCTGTCAGGACGTGTCGTTACGCCCGTTATCTCGTCTGGATGCTCTGAGGCGGCGACAGGAATCTGGCTCACACCTCGTGTGTGTGTGTGTGTGTCCCGTCTCACACACACACACACACACACACACACACACACACACACACACATGCATCAGCAGCGGAGCAGGGGCAGTGGGGTCAGGGGTCACGCCTGACAGTCCACGAGTTGGGTTTGAGAGTCCAGGCAGGTTGATGAGTTGAGAGTCCTCCTGACATCTGATGATGAAGATGATGATGATGATGGTGGTGATGATGGTGATGATGGTGATGAAGATGATGATGGTGATGATGGTGATGATGATGATGAAGATGGTTATGGTGATGATGAAGATGATGATGATGATGGTGATGATGAAGATGGTGATGATGAAGATGATGATGGTGATGATGATGAAGATGGTGATGGTGATGATGAAGTTGATGATGATGATGATGAAGATGGTGATGGTGATGGTGATGATGCTGATGATGGTGATGATGATGGTGATGGTGATGATGATGGCGATGATGGTGATGATGATGATGATGATGATGATGATGATGATGATGGTGATGATGATGATGATGATGGTGATGATGCTGATGATGCTGATGATGATGGTGATGATGATGGTGATGGTGATGATGATGATGGTGATGGTGATTGTGATGATGGTGATGGTGATGATGGTGATGATGATGATGGTGATGATGATGATGGTGATGATGATGATGATGATGGTGATGATGATGATGATGATGGTGAGGGTCTGGTGCACCAGAGCCTCTCCTGATGGGAGGTGTCACCCGTTGATCAGCTGATTGGTTTCATTGATTATTGGCTGGTGTCCAGGACACAGTTCTCTCCCACTGACTGTAAACAGAACAAACGATTGGTTCACGTCTGATTTATTTATATTTAAAAGTTCTGTTTGAGCAGAACAAATAAATCCTAAAGTATAAACACATGGAGTTGAACTTTGACCCTTCAGGACGTCACGCCTGCGTCAGGGTCCACGCCCCTCGCGGTGCCGGCTCACACCTCTGTGTAAAGCCTTCCTCTGACACGGAGTGGGACCAGCAGGACGCCTCCTGCCCGTTGTTTGCCCCGCTGTTTGCCCCGCTGCAGAGGGGTGAGGCTGGCAGCCTGTAAGACAGCGCTGAGGGATTAGCCTGGAGGAGAGAGCTCCTGATCGATCCAGCAGAAAACAAGACGTGAAGGGTCTCCTGTGGGGGGCTCAGGCAGGTGGAGAGCAGCTCCACGAGGATGCTTTTCATGTTCCTGTTTCCACACGCCTCCAGCCCCACGCTGGGGCATCAACCCCAACATTTACCCCAGCGCCTCCTGCTCACCAGTGACGGGTTCGGCTCCTCAGGAGCGAACGAGTCCCGGTCGGAGTCACTGCTCCGGAGGGACTCCTATTTCAGGAGGCCCTCTGAGCGTATCCCATGATGCCCCAGTGATCCCCGGCTGCAGGAGCGTATCCCATGATGCCCCAGTGATCCCCGGCTGCGGGAACAATGGGCGGCGCCGTCAGCCTGTGATTCCATAATCGACCCCGCGTCTCCGGCTGAGGCGACTAATCTCCGTGACGACGTACATCCCAGCGCACAGATGCTGGCGTCCAGACGCGGCGCTGAACACCTGTTCCCGGTGAAACGGCCACCGGCGTCAGTCTGAGCCCATTAGAGCGCCGCCCCCACAGCGGCGAGGAGGAGGAGGAGGAGGAGGAGGAGGAGGAGGAGGAAGGCGTCCTCTGGGTCACACGGGACAGGAATTACAGCGGATTGGAACACATGACGCACGGCGTGACTTCACCTCTGGGCTCCGTGACTCACACACGAGTCCTGGTGAGTCCTGGTGAGTCCCTCACCCCCGTTTTATCTTCATCTTCATCATCATCGTTCACTGAGCTGATAACTCATCATCTAGACGTGCTTCTGGCAGCGGCGCCCCTGCTGGCCATTGGACGTCGCTGCACTGGCTCCACCTCCCTACACACCTCCTAAAGGTCAGCTGGGGTCACTCCTGGGCTTCAGGGACCGACCCGGTTCATCCTGGTCCTCCAGAGCCCCCACCTGCCTCCACGGGGGTGGAGGATGTGCTGGTGGATTGCTCCTCCGCTCCTCTGGACGTGTCTTCAGACGTTCTACCTGCTCCGGCGGCGCCGCCGGAGTTCATTAAGGCGCCGCTGCTGCGGCGCCTCTGAGAGCCACACCCCCATTAGTGCAGGCAGACGCTTTGTGTGGAGAACTGACGTCCTCCCAGCACACACACACACACACACACACACACACACACACACACACACACACACACACACACACACACACACACACACACACACACACACACACACACACACACACACACACACACACACACACACACACACACAGGGCCGCGTTCCATTCCTAACGTCCTCCTGCTGGTGAATCTCCCCCTGGTTCGTTTCATCCCCGTTTCAGCGGCTCTGGTTTTTCAATCCTACTTTAGTAAATCAGTAGAAACATAAACAGCCCCCCCCCACAGAAACACTCGTGTTCTGTTCAGTAATCACACCCTGTGAAGTCCCACCAGCACCGAGGGGGGGGGGGGCAGCGGCGACTCAGTGAGTCACGTCTGGGTTCTGTTTGTCTGATCGGAACCACTTTGAGCCCTGGGTTCAACGTGGGAGGGGTGGGGGCGGAGCCAGGTGGGGTCATACAGCTGACCTTTAGGGTCCGTGGGAGTCCAACCGGATCAGATCCAGAGGAGCCCGGATCTGACCAGAACCCGTCTTCCTGCCCCCGCAGCGCTTTGATACCGCCTGAACTTTCACCTCTAGCTCCGCCCTCTTCCCGGTCTGCTCGGCGTGCAACAACCAATCACATCGTCCGCTCAGAAGCCCGACCGCACCAGAGTCTGATGTCACGTCTGTACCGTGTGTCGACATGTCAGAATCATCTGGTCCTCCGTGGTACCGCTGGAGTCAACCTTCAAGCAGTGTGTGTGTGTGTGTGTGTGTGTGTGTGTGTGTGTGTGTCTGTGTGTGAACATCTGCGGGTGCGTGGCCCGGCTGTCAGGCCGCGGCGGCGCCTCAGATCCCCGTGTTGACACGGCGCGCCGCCGGGCTGTCAGCACCGCTCAACCACTGGCTGCAGAGGAAGTCACTCTCATTACGCGCTCTGTGTGTGTGTGTGTGTCTGTGTGTGTGTGCATGCGTGCGTGCGTGCGTGTGTGTGTGTGTGTGTGTGTGCGTGCGTGCGTGTGTGTGTGTGTGTGTGTGTGTGTGTTTACACCAGTGTGAGCAGACACGGGGAGGCGATGCGGAGCTGCGGAGGCTGAAACACGGGTTTTCTTCTGAGCGTTTCTCTGCCCGACTGCGCCGCTGCTCGTTTCCTGCCAGCCGCGGCTTCACACTAGCGTGTTCGTAGCCGTGAGGAACGCCCACACGCGTTGCACCAGCATATTTAGCCTCAACTTTGTGGAAGTTGTTGAAGTGAGTGGGTGCTTTCTTACTTTTTTTTATCTCTAATCTGTGCGCCGCACCGACGCTGAAGCGTCTTCAGGTGCTGGAGACGCTCCATCAGTCCAGGGATTAGTCACGTCCTGACAGCTACGCTTCACACGCGGGTGGGGTCAGGACGGTCCTGGTGATCGCCACCTGCCCCCGTTTCCTCTGACCTCACCCGCGTTCCCAGAAGCTCCTGGTTCTGGTCAACACAGACGTGGTGACGCTCAGAGCGCGGATGTAACATGCTACTAGCTAGTCAAGGCTAGTGCTTTGATCCATGACAGTAGGCCAGAGCACCAGCTTCGATCTTTGACCTATGGCAGTAGGTCAGGGTAACGTGTTGACTTCAGGGGTGTCGCAGGATGTTGCCGTCTGACTGCCTTGATGGGAACGCTACCGGCACCAGCTTCACGTTTGGTCGTCTCCCTGATCAGGATTGGTTCCTCCTGACGGAGCGTCGGCCAATGAGGTGTCAGCGTGGATGAGATCCCCCCCCTCCTCCCTGCTGGCTGCTCCTATTGGTCTTCATGGCATTAGCCACACACGGCGGTCCAGGGCCACGCCCCTTCGGTGTGGGGGATGGGGGGTTGTGGTCGAGGGTCCTGGGGGGGCTCAGGTGTGAACAGGGGCTGTGGATCCGTTCCTGCAGCCCCCACTGCTGACACGAGCGTCCTGAGTGGATCGATGCGGCGCCGTGTCAGATTGGAAACCCGAGGCGGGGGCTACAATGACGTATTGATCCCCCCCCATCTCGGACACATCTTCCGCTGGGGCGTCGCCGGGGGAGGGGCCGGTGGTGTCGGGTTCTCGGCCGCGTTCCATTCGTCCTGACCTTGTCCCGCGTGTCCAGGTGTTTCCAGCAGCAGGTGTGTGTTGGTGTGGACGGTGTGTGGCACGCAGTGACCCCCCCTCCACACGCAGACACACACGCAGTGACCCCCCCTCCACACGCAGACACACACGCAGTGACCCCCCCTCCACACGCAGACACACACGCAGTGACCCCCCCTCCACACGCAGACACACACGCAGTGACCCCCCCTCCACACGCAGACACACACGCAGTGACCCCCCCTCCACACGCAGACACACACGCAGTGACCCCCCCTCCACACGCAGACACACACGCAGTGACCCCCCCTCCACACGCAGACACACCGTTCCAGAGGCGACGGTCCAGCTGTGAGCCCGGCGTCGGGACGCGGTTCAGCCGCTCGCCGTGGGCCAACAACATCATTTAGTCAGAGGTGACGGGGTGGGGGCCCCTCTGAGATCCTCTGATTGGATGTGAAGTGGGGGGGCGATCCATCATGGTTAATAAACAAAGCTGACAGCTGAAACCGGCGGGCGGCAGCGGGGGGGGCGCCGCCTCCTCCTCCTGCTTTATGCAGCATGCAAATACAGATAATTAACTTCACATCCAGCGCTGCACACACCTACGCAGGTGTGTGTGTGTGTGTGTGTGTGTGTGTGTGTGTGTGTGTGTGTGTGTGTGTGTGTGTGTGTGTGTGTGTGTGTGTGTGTGTGTGTGTGTGTGTGACGCCGCCAACGCCGCTGATTGCACACCTTTACGGTTGTAACTGCAGGCTGACGCTCTCAGGGAGCTTCTGATTGTGTGACAGGTGTGGGGGGCGGAGCCTGGGGAAGAGGAGGAGCTGACCTCCAGGGGTCACCTGGAGGAAACTCACCTGTGGGGGAAAACAGGTGCGTCCACAACAGAACGACTGAGGGTTAAAAATCTGTTGCCGCAGTACACTCACTGGAGCACTGATTACTGTGTGTGTGTGAGTGTGTGTGTGTGTGTGTGTGTGTGTGTGTGTGTGTGTGTGTGTGTGTGTGTGTGTGTGTGTGTGTGTGTGTGTGTGTGTGTGTGTGTGTGTGTGCCTGTCCAGCTGCTACTTGTTTGCTAATGGATTAGCTGAAGCTTTAGCGGGGCTTTGATGTGGAGGCGTGAAATCGAACCTCAGATTGTTTCGACCCGTGTCGTTCTAATTGCTGCTCATTGATTGGCTGAGCTGGCCGGGGGCCTGACGGAGCGCCGGGGGCCTGACAGAGTGCCGGGGGGGCCCGACGGAGTGCCGGGGGCCTGATGGAGCGCCGGGGGGGCCTGACGGAGCGCTGCCAGGTGCGCCGGAGCCTCGGCCTTGTGTGAAGCTGTTCTGTAAACCCTGAGCCGTGGGATAATCCCTGAGCTCTGGCTGGCAGGCGAAAAAAAGTTCCTACGCTGTCAGAGCACAGTGGGCGGGGTCAGAACATCGTTGTCAGGCAACATCTGGACGTTATTGGTCACCAGACGTTCACGGAGCGTCATTGTCGTCCTTATTTATCTGCATCACGGTCAACAGTGCATGATGGGTAATGACGCGTTTGGTCCAACAAAGCGCAGCTGATGCTCGTTCCTGAAGAGGTGCATTGTGGTCGTGGCGTCGGATCAAAGCGTTAGCCGCTAGCCGCTAACGAACAAACATCTCTCTGTGGAGGATAAGAGCCTCGCCCCCCCCCCATGTCTGCTTTTGATCACAGAACAGCAGCGATTCCCTGAAAAGCAAACACTGCCTTAAACACACACACACACACACACACACACACACACACACACACACACACACACACACACACACACACACACACACACACACACACACACACACACAGATGTTAAACGGGGGCGTCTGATTGGCTCACATTTGCATTCGTTTCATCGAGGCGTTCTAACTGGAACCGTGTGACCCGGTTTCCTGCAGCGGCTCCGCCCCACATTGTTTCATGTCGACCCCCCCCCGCTCATCTCTGATCTAGAACTAGTTCTGGTGTTCCAGTTCTTTCCTGTGTGGAACCTGGTCCCAGCTGGGGGGGCCGAGTGGGCGTGTCCAGGATCAAACAGCCGGCCCGCAGCATCCCGCCCTGTGATTGGTGGAAGGGTTCACCCCGTTAGCGGTACCGGTTCTGTTGTGGTTCCTGTCAGCGTCCCCCCCCCCCTCTGAAGCATAATGAACGGGCTCCGGGGAACCTTCTGTTCTTACCCCTCCCTCCCCTGAAAACACCCAGAATGCAACGCCTGCCTCAGCCAAATGTTTGACCCCTCCTGACCTGTGAAGCTCTTCCTCCACATCTGACCTCCTGACCTCTTTGACCCCTGGTGACCCCTGGTGGTTGAACGAAGCACGTCTCTTACAGAGGGTGGGGAACCTTGGAGCAGCTCTGCCACTGTGGCTCCAGGCACTGGGGGGGCCCAGGGTGGAGCCCCCCAGGGTGGGGCCCCCCAGGGCGGGGCCCCCCAAGGAGGACCTCCTGGTGTGGGTCGAGGGAACCCGACCTCCACTGACCCCCAGGACCCCAGTAGAAACAGAAGAGCTCATCCCAACTGGGCCATACTGGGTAATGTGTGTGTGTGTGTGTGTGTGTGTGTGTGTGTGTGTGTGTGTGTGTGTGTGTGTGTGAGTGTGTGTGTGTGTGTGTGTGTGTGTGTGTGTGTGTGTGTGTGTGTATGTGTGTATCAGTGTGTGTGTGTCTGTGTGTGTCTGTGTGTGCGTGTATCAGTGTGTATGTGTGTGTGTGTGTGTGTGTGTGTGTGTGTGTGTGTGTGTGTGTGTCTGTGTGTGTGTGTGTGTGTGTGTCTGTGTGTCTGTGTGTGTGTGTGTGTGTGTGTGTGTGTGTGTGTGTGTGTCTGTGTGTGTGTGTGTGTGTGTTTGTGTGTGTGTGTGTGTGTGTGTGTGTATGTGTCTGTGTGTGTCTGTGTGTGTGTGTGTGTGTGTGTGTGTGTGTGTGTGTGTCTGTGTGTGTGTGTGTGTGTGTGTGTGTGTGTGTGTGTGTGTGTGTCTGTGTGTGTGTGTGTGTGTGTGTGTGTCTGTGTGTGTGTGTGTGTGTGTGTCTGTGTGTCTGTGTGTGTGTGTGTGTGTGTGTGTGTGTGTGTGTGTGTGTGTGTCTGTGTGTGTGTGTGTGTGTGTTTGTGTGTGTGTGTGTGTGTGTGTGTATGTGTCTGTGTGTGTCTGTGTGTGTGTGTGTGTGTGTGTGTGTGTGTGTGTGTGTCTGTGTGTGTGTGTGTGTGTGTGTGTGTGTGTCTGTGTGTGTCTGTGTGTGTGTGTGTGTGTGTGTCTGTGTGTGTGTGTGTGTGTGTGTGTGTGTGTGTATGGACATCTGCTGATTCAACGTCAGCCAATCGGTTTACTCTCTGTAGTCCCGCCCACCCTGTGTAGGGTCACTGGGGGCGGAGCCGGTTCCAGCTGGACCAATCCGCCCCACGCCGTGTGACGTCAGTGTGGGCGTGTCCTGGGGGGCTGGCGTTCAGATTAATGAAGTTTATTGTTCTGTGGTGGGCGTGGCGTCCGGGGCGTGGCTGGGGGGGCGGACCTTTAAAGCGTCTCTCCAGCAGAGGAAACGACTGAATTTAAATTGTTTTTATGAATCTGAAGAATCGTTTGTTTAAATTAAAAAGGAGCCCCCCACCCCCCGCCCCCCGCCCCCCAGCGTAGCTCTGGTTTAATGACTTTCTTCATTTACTCACACAAAGACGGCGCCGCCGGCAGTGACGCGCCCCCCCCCATCAAGAACCTTCCTCCCCTCAGTCTCATCATTCTGGTGGGGGCTGCTTCCCTCCCCTCCCCACACACAGACGGGTGTGGCTCCGCCCCCAGACATCAAAGCCACGATGGAGCTCACATGGATGCTGACGGCGGCGGCGTCTGATTGGACGAACAATCCTGACTCTCCAGAGCCACACAGGAAGTCTCCGTTAGAGCCCCCCCCCCAGGCCCCCCCAGAGGAGGAAGACGACTGGAACCTCCTCCTGAACCAAATGAGTCACAAACGTCTGAAAGAAGTTGCTTGGAATCAGAGGAGCTTATGGGGGGGGCGCCCCCCAGCACTGATCCTCCTTCATCCCTTCATTCTTCAGCCCCACAATAAAAACCATCAGATTAATTAGAGACAAAGCTGGGGGGGGTGTTCATTCAGCTCTTTAGCGGCGGTAAACGTTTGAGGAGAATAAATAGAACGGATGATGGGGGGGGGCAGATGGGGGGATCAACGGGGAGGGGGGGTCTGGATTTATCGTCCCGGTGAAAAGTGTCCATCGCCGGACGCTAACGACGCCGTTAGCGTGTGATTGATGAGTCATCGCCCCTCACACTGCGGACGGGGGGGGGTCCATCAAAAAGCTTGTTCGTCCACATCAGCATCGACTCCCAGAATGCACTGCTCTCAGCCTATCCCTCAGAACCACACACTGGGGGGCCCCCACCAGGGTCAAAACACACCCAAAAACACCAGTGGGAGGGGCCTCCCTGACCTGCCCCCCCCCGGATGCAGCAGACAGGTCAGTGAGCATGAGCCTAGAAGGCAGCGATTGCTGTCGACCAATCAGATGCGAGCAGGATCCCCCCCAGAGATGCATGGCCAAATATCACCCCCCCTGTGTCCAATCAGGTTCAGCCTCACGCTGACCTGAGACCAGGACAGGGTGGGGGTCAGGGGGGCACGCCCTCCTGGGGGGACGGGGGGGTTGTTGTTCAGACGAGACAAACACGATGTGAGAGGCTTTAAGGTCAGACGACCAATCACAGGAGCCCAGAGGGAACCAATGAGAAGACAGGACACGCCCAGCTGGACACGAAGGGGATGGGGGGCGGAGTCAGAGGGGGGTGATGAAGAGCTGATGGGGGGGTGATGAAGAGCGAGGCAGATGGGGGGGGCAGACAGATGCCGTGTCTCTTTGTGGCCCTCGTGGGGGGGCTGGTCACTCCTTCATCTATTATTCACTGCTTTACATTGGCTGACAGTGAGGGGGCGGAGCTTATCAGCGGCCAGGAGGACGGGGGTGAGAGGAGAAAGACGCAGTGATGTACATCAACCGTGTGTGTGTGTGTGTGTGTGTGTGTGTGTGTGTGTGTGTGTGTGTGTGTGTGTGTGTGTGTGTGCGTGTGTGTGTGTGTGTGTGTGTGTGTCCAAACGCCCCCCCACGCCTGTGGAGTGGTTCTGTTTAAATCACTGGTTCGGACACGCCGTACCGGCGGAGCGCTGCCCCTCCCGCTGCCCCTCCCACCACCCCCGGTTTGGACAGGGTGAGGCAGTTTGGGGCCGGGGGGGCAGTTTGACGCGGTGCTGCAGAGCGGTTCTGACTTAGCACATTCCACTTGGCAAAGAGAGGAGATGTTGGCAGGAGGGGAGGTGAGCCGTTCTGGGGGGGGGACTCATTACTTTAAACAGAGTGGAGTCGGGGGCCAAGCCACTGGTTTCACACCATTAGCTCCTGGCTACCCCAGCAGTCACAGCTGGGAGGTGTTACTGTCTCTTTAAACGATCAGGACCCAATCAGGATCAATTAAAGACGCAGCAGAACCCCTTCAGAGACCCCCCCACCAGAGGAGAACCCCGTCAGACACACCCCCATCCCCATCAGAGATGGGGGTCTGTTGATCTTGATCTACTCTCCTTTGATCTACTCTCCTTTGATCTACTCTCCTTTGATCTACTCTCCTTTGACCTACGTGCTGTTTGGACCAGCTGGCTCCTCTGGAGATTTAGGGTGTGGGTCACCTGATGCCCTTCAGGTGACCTGATTGGTTCTAAATCGGTGTTCCATCATACAACCTGCGATTTGATCTATGGTTGGTTGTTACGAACCGTATGTGTGTGTCTGTGTGGGTGTGTTAACGACTGGACCATATGCACAGTGTGTGTGTGTGTGTGTGTGTGTGTGTGTGTGTGTGTGTCTTCTCCAGTGACTTTTTCTGGAATTGACCCGCGGTGTTTAACAGGAAGTACAAGTTAGACTTTTAGCGAGTTGGAGTTGGATTTGTTGTGCAGCTTTGTGTGCGTGTGTGTGTGTGTGTGTGTGTGTGTGTGTGTGTGTGTGTGTGTGTGTGTGTGTGCTGCAGACACACACGAGCCAGCGCGTAGGATGTCTGCTTAAACCTGAGAGATTTCCACGCGGCGGCGGCGCCAGCATCTTAACTTGGGGAAGTGAAGGATGAAATGCGCTTACGACTGGCGAGGAAACCGATTCCTGCACACGTGTTCCACGGTGACGTGTTCCTGCCGCCGCGCTCCATCCTCACACGTCGGGCTTGTTTTCCAGCTCCAGATTTACACCAGGAATAACGAGGCCGCGGCGCGATGACTTCATTCACCCGCGGCGCTTTGGCTGCGCCGCCGCCGCCGCCTGAATTAGCTGCGTGCTAGCTGACGTGGAGGTAACATCAGCGCGGGAAGAGCCCCCGTCCTCCGGGTTGAGCTGGAGTTGTGGAGATAAGAGGAGGGAAGAGCTCTAAGCGGGTGTGAAGGGACGTGTTGGCGTTCACCAGTGGGGCTGCACACGACTTGAACCAATCACGTCCGAGGTCACCTGGCTCCACGCTGACAGGGGCGGCGCGGGCTGCAAACGTTCCAGATTAAGGTGGAACGTGGAGACGAGTGTGTCGCTCCCTCGTGTTCCCACAGGCGTGAGGTCCCTTCAGCGGGGGTTTGGGGGGGACAAAGCCATCGGTGGTTAAGTGTGAACCGTTACAGCGCCGCTCGCCCACTAATCCAGCGTTTAAGGTCTCCTCTGCTCGTCTGGAGGCCGATCACGCCGCCGAGCGGCGCCGTTCACACCGGGTCGTTACGGGTTAGTCGCTAACGATGGCTAATGAGTGTTTGTGGACGCTAACGACTCTTCCTCTTCCTCTTCCTGTTCGGAGCCACGCTGCGGCTGGAGGCGGAGCTCGGGTTGCAGTTCTGCAGGAATCTGGCGCCCTGTCCTGTTGCCCCGCCTCCATCAGCTGTAGTCACATGATCACGTGTCACATGACACCGTCCTGCTCAGAACCACTCCTGGGTCGCTACGGGAACAGCTAACGAGCTGCTGCTAGTGCGGTGTTAGCGAAGCCCCGCTAACCGTAGCGGCGCCCCTCCCTTTGGACGTGTGGACATGTGACCACAGCGGCGCAGGACAGCGGGTGGATGTCTGACAGACGACTGGAGACGCTCGCAGCGAGACAACGGTCCCTGGGAGCGCATGACCCCCCGCCCCCTCCCACCGCCACCGGACCAATTAGACGGCTTTGATTCGGGGGCCAATTAGAGCGGCTCTGCCGGGAGGAAGGAGTCGTCACGCGCTGACAGGAAGAAGCTCCGACTGGAGAAGCCCTCGCTCAGCAGCCTGGCTTCTGATTGGACGATCGAGGGCAGGTCTCTGGAGCAGACGAGACACGCCTCCTGACCGGCTGATTGGCTGACGTGACTGTGGGCGTGGCGTGTCTTTGTCGTCCCGTGACGGTTCAGATCCGGTCCTGATGGACGGACACTCGCTCCCACGGGAGGACAGCTGGGATGTCGTTGCCATGGTAACGCCCGCCCCCCCCTGAATGGTCCCGGTAACGCTACCCCTCTGATAACTGATCGGCGCCGACAGTGATGCATTCTGTCCAGCGTGAGCGGCGCTCCGCTGGAGACGGACTTCCTGTCCGCGCCTCCGATAGCGGCGGCGGCGCCATTAATCACCCAGTGATAACGGGGAGAAAATTAGCATCGGCCCTCCTGCCTGTTGGGCGGAGCCTCATCTGTCTGCGTGACCTGAAGGGGTACTGTCTTTCCACACGGGGGGTACCCGACCCCCAGCAGGGCGGCTCCACGGCGCTCGGGGGTCATGGAAACCGTCGGTCGGTTGATTAATTGCCGGTTCTGCTGAGCCAATAGAGTGGACCTCTGACACGCCGCGGTATCGACTCCACTTTCCCACCTTGTTTTCCTCCACTGTCTTTAATGCTGGCCGTATTTGTGCGGCTGCACTTTAAAGTTGACTGTTTGCCAGGTATTACCCCCCCGCCCCCCGCCCCCGTTCCCAGGCTCTGATTCAGTATTTCTAGGCATTGATTTTCCAAAAAGCTATCAAAGTTGTCAAGGCCGGGCAGGAGTGCTGCTCGCCGCCCGGGTTATAAATGTTATTACCACTGCAGGAGGACGGCGGCGGCCGATGATGCAAACGTGCCGACGTGCAGCTTTTACCGCCGGCGCTAATCCGGTCCGGATTATCTGATCGCTGGTAAAGGAAGACGTTGTTTTGATCGTTGGACTGTCCCAATGCATGTCATAAGGACTGGTGCGTGTTCATCAAACACGCCTCACACACACGTGTGTGTGTGTGTGTGTGTGTGTGTGTGTGTGTGTGCCCAGGAGGCGGGGCTGATGGATTTAGCGTAGCCGCTAGCAATCAACTCTGTCGATATGCATTCAGGAGCGCAGAAAGGAGCTGGAGTCGCTGATGGAGCGCTTCAGTCGAGTTGTGATGTACAGTGTGTGTGTGTGTGTGTGTGTGTGTGTGTGTGTGTGTGTGTGTGTGTGTGTGTGTGTGTGTGTGTGTGTGTGTGTGTGTGTGTGTGTGTGTGTGTGTGTGTGTGTGTTGTGGCTGAGCTGTGAACTCGTCCATCCCTCCATCCAGTCTGCTGCTAAGCCCCGGTTTCCATCTGAAGGGGTTTACCTCCTACGAGGTCAGGCCTTCCTGCTGGTTGCCCCCGGCAACAGCCTGCGTCCTCCTCCACGTCCGTAGGAGCATCCTGACGACAGACGGACGGACGACACGCCCGATGGCGTTTAAACGAGGAAGACCGACGCTTTCAATTAACAAAGTAAATCCTGGCGTTGTGTTTGGAGAGTCTCCCACTGGGAGTCATCGACGTCAGCGAGAGTCAGTACGTCCCCCTGGCGCTCGCTGGGGGGGTTGGGGAGGGGATTAAGACAGCTCCACGTGTTAATCCTGATTGGACCGGCGCCGTCGCTCTGAACATGTGTAAACGGCTGGGAGAGAATCGTTCAACACGAACAAACGTCTCCGACCGGCGAGGAGACGACTAATCGTACGAGGTGAGACTGATCAATTGAAGGACCAGGCAGTCAGAGACGGGAACATCCTGCGACACCCCTGAACCACGTGTGACACCCCTGAACCACGCGTGACACCCCTGAACCACGTCTGACACCCCTGAACCACGTGTGACACCCCTGAACCACGTGTGACACCCTGAACCACGTGTGACACCCCTGAACCACGTCTGACACCCCTGAACCACGTGTGACACCCCTGAACCACGTCTGACACCCTGAACCACGTGTGACACCCTGAACCACGTGTGACACCCCTGAACCACGTGTGACACCCTGAACCACGTCTGACACCCCTGAACCACGTCTGACACCCCTGAACCACGTGTGACACCCCTGAACCACGTCTGACACCCTGAACCACGTCTGACACCCCTGAACCACGTGTGACACCCCTGAACCACGTCTGACACCCTGAACCACGTCTGACACCCTGAACCACGTCTGACACCCTGAACCACGTGTGACACCCTGAACCACGTGTGACACCCCTGAACCACGTCTGACACCCTGAACCACGTGTGACACCCCTGAACCACGTGTGACACCCCTGAACCACGTGTGACACCCCTGAACCACGTGTGACACCCCTGAACCACGTGTGACACCCCTGAACCACGTGTGACACCCCTGAACCACGTGTGACACCCCTGAACCACGTGTGACACCCCTGAACCACGTGTGACACCCCTGAACCACGTGTGACACCCCTGAACCACGTGTGACACCCCTGAACCACGTCTGACACCCCTGAACCACGTGTGACACCCTGAACCACGTGTGACACCCCTGAACCACGTCTGACACCCCTGAACCACGTGTGACACCCCTGAACCACGTGTGACACCCCTGAACCACGTGTGACACCCTGAACCACGGTCAGGAACCACACGATTAACAAGTAGAACCACTAACTATTTATCTTGTTATTCATGGTAATCTAAACCTTTCTGACCCCCCCAGACTGACATTAAACCACCTTCTATCTTCTATCTGATCTAATAACGCTAATGCCTCCGTTTTATTAGCATCTCTTTCAAAGAGCTGCAGTAGCATTAGCTCGCAGTTAGCCTCCTCATGTCTCGACCAATCAGGGGCGAGCAGGGGGCGGAGCAGGACGCTCTGGAACGCCTTGAAGGAAACCAGCTGTTGCTTCTCTCCTCCACTCAGCCTGAGTGTTCCGTATCGGATGAAACTTTAGCCGTTCCAGCGTTTTTTCTGAGTGCTAATGCAGTCATATTTATAGCTGGAGCCCCGGGGGGGGGGCAGCGGGGGGGGGGCAGTGGGGGGGGAGTGGGGGGGCGGCGGTGGAGCAGCAGATGTACATTTTCAGACGTTATTAGCCATTGATTTTCTCCTGGATTAAGAGGCGTCGTAATGCTAAGCAGGAGGAATTGGAAATGTGTCCCGATGTGCTGCTATCAGCTGGACACACACACACACACACACACACACACACACACACACACACACACACACACACACACACACACACACACACACACACACACACACACACACACACACACACACACACACACACACACACACACTCACACTCTAATTAGCATACGAGCAGCCTCTCCAATTAGCGCTCCTTATTATTGTGATCTGTCAGATGGGGGGGGCGCAGCAGACAGAAATCAAACGTCCCCCCGGCCGGGTACAGTCAACACATCCTGTCGGGGGGGGGGATTAAACGGCTGTGATGTTCACCTGCAGCTAGCGTGCGGCGCTAGCCGTTGGGTGTGTGTTTGTTTTCTCTGCCCCAGACGCTGAACACCCCCCCCACGCTGGGACACGGCCAGGAGAGTAATGGAGTCAGAGGAGCGACGCTCCTGAGTGCTCCTGGGGGGCGGGGGGCACTCGTCTGCAGGAAACTATCAAAAAGCAGAAGAATGCACTTTACTGCAGCGACTGCTGAGTGTTCACACACACACACACACACACACACACACACACACACACACACACACACACACACACACACACACACACACACACACACACACATCTCTAAAGGTTACACACACAGTGTTCACTGAGACGCGACCCCCCAGCACAGAGCCCCCATCGCTTCTTCAGACAGGAGTTCAACTGGAGGCCCGGCGCTAACGTTAGCGTTAGCCACAGGATGGGGAATCATTCAAACGTGTACACCGGGGGGGGCACAGTGGGGGGGTGTTAGCTTCACAACAACAAAGCGTGCGTCCCGTCAATGGACTGATTGATCCGTTGGAGGTCGTCCGTCTCTGAAGGTCAAACCACATCCAACACGCCATGCTGGTGAAGCCCCGCCCCTTGCCCACCGCCCGCCGCCGCCTGCAGGCGTCGGTTGGCCTCATTGCTAGCATCGGTTGTTAGCGTTTGTTGTAGCATCAGTCGTTGGCATTCATTGCTAGCATCGGTTGTTAGCGTTGGTTGCTAGCATCGCTCGTTGGCGTGATGCAGAGGCTGTCCCGTCGGGGCAGTTCCTGTCCTCTGATTGGCTGGTTGAAGCGGAGTCATTCCAGGTTGGTCAGGAACAAACACGTTTCCGTGTCAGCGCTGTAGTGAATAATGAATGTGTGCGACGCCTTCAGGTCAACAGACACCCGTGAAGGAAGCGTGAACCTGCGGCTGGAGGACTGGTGATCATCAGGCCAGAGAACGGGTTCTTTTGTGCCTCAGATTTTAATTAATGCACTGGGGGGGTCGTTAATATGGATGTTCTTGAGCCATGGAGTGCTGGCAGCGCTTTAAACAGAATTCATTCTGACATTGTCTCCGTCAGTGAATAAATAAAGACGTTTCTGCTCAAATAGCTTTTTTCTCTGACTAATTATTTGATCCAACCTCGATTAGAAAAGATCAGTTTGATCAGCGCCGCAGCGGGAGGACGGGTCTCAGGCAGACACAATGGAGCTGTCTCCGGGGGAGGGGTTCGTCTCCGGGGGAGGGGTTCGTCTCCGGGGACGTGTCTTCTCTCGCGTGGTTCTTGTCTTCATTCCTCTCCTCTTTCCTTCGGTACCGACCCGTTCAGCTCCACCGGTTCCACACGCGTGTTCACACTGCATCCGTCCAGGCTGCTCTCCGTAACACGTGTGTCAAACTC
>NC_090786.1:357500-387500 GCF_040054535.1 Antennarius striatus | reverse complement strand
TATACCTTCACACGCTGGATGTGGGCATGAGCCCCCCCAGCTGGCTCCTGATGACATCACAAACATCTCCGCCGCCATTGGCTGAGTCGGTCCTGAAACAGGAAGAGCATCCGTAGCAGCGTGACCCCAGCAGGGGTCATCCTTCACTTCCTGTTTATCCGGTTCAGTGGTCATTGTGGGTCAAAGGTCGAGCAAGTGACCCGTCCATCTGACTCGTTGATCATGACGCTCGTGCCCTGAGGGTGGGGGCGGCTGGGACGCTGTGGCAGCCGTCACCACCTCCTGTCGTCGAGGCCACGCTCAGAGTTCCTGATCCGGATGGGGAGTGTTCTGATTGGTTAATCCAGGAGCCTTCTGGAGGGGAGGGGGGTAGGGATGGTTCTTTAACGCCTCAGTCGGTGCCGCCCCCCCCACCCCCCGACTCGTTCATTGTGACGGAGCGCTCCATCAGGACTAATTACTGGCCGACGCTGATGCCCCCCAGGACCGCTGCGCTCCATCACATTTGGTGGGGTGTCGCTGCCCGTGTTGTAAATCAGTTTGACGGACTGGGAGGTGATGCTGATGCGACCCCCCCCCCCATGAGCTTGTGTCACAGCTCGCGCTCAGGCGGGGGCTAACAGACCCGCCCGCCAGATGCCGTTAGATGATCCGATCCGGCTCACGGAGGAATGCTTGATGTTCACACGGGGGGCGTGGGCGGAGGACGTAACGACAGGGGGGGCGCTGGAGATGGGACGCCAGGGAACAGGACCGCGGGCGGAGGACAGGGCTGACAGGGGCGGGATATATTAAGCAAGGAAATGGCTGCTGAGGGTATCGTCTGGGGGGGGCAGGCTGGGTGGAGTACATACAGCTCAGATAGATGGACTGACTGCCAGCTGCTAACACAGAAGTGCTACCTGTGTGTGCTATCAATGCTAACGCTCCAGGAGAACCGTTGAGATGTTTTCACCGAACAGATGAAGGTTTAACCTGATGTCGAATCAGACTCGTTGAATCAGACTCATTGAATCAGACTCGTTGAATCAGACTCGTTGAATCAGACTCGTTGAATCAGACTCGTTGAATCAGACTCGTTGAATCAGACTCCTTGAATCAGACTCCTTGAACCAGACTCGTTGAATCGGACTCTCGTTGAATCAGACTCGTTGAATCAGACTCGTTGAATCAGACTCGTTGAATCAGACTCGTTGAATCAGACTCGTTGAATCAGACTCGTTGAATCAGACTCGTTGAAACAAACTCGTTGAATCAGACTCGTTGAGTCAGACTCGTTGAATCAGACTCGTTGAATCAGACTTTTGTTGAGTCAGACTCTCGTTGAATCAGACTCTGGTTGAATCAGACTTGTTGAATCAGACTCTGGTTGAATCAGACTCGTTGAATCAGACTCGTTGAATCAGACTTGTTGAATCAGACTCTCGTTGAATCAGACTCTCGTTGAATCAGACTTGTTGAATCAGACTCTCGTTGAATCAGACTTGTTGAATCAGACTCTCGTTGAATCAGACTCTCGTTGAATCAGACTCTTTGATTCAGACTTGTTGAATCAGACTTGTTGAATCAGACTTGTTGAATCAGACTCTCGTTGAATCAGACTCTCGTTGAATCAGACTCTCGTTGAATCAGACTCTCGTTGAATCAGACTCTGGTTGAATCAGACTTGTTGAATCAGACTCTGGTTGAATCAGACTTGTTGAATCAGACTCTCGTTGAATCAGACTTGTTGAATCAGACTTGTTGAATCGGACTCTTGTTGAATCAGACTTGTTGAATCAGACTCTGGTTGAATCAGACTTGTTGAATCATTCTTGTTAAATCAGACTCTTGTTGAGTCAGACTTGTTGAATCAGACTCTCGTTGAATCAGACTCTCGTTGAATCAGACTCTCGTTGAATCAGACTCGTTGAATCAGACTCGTTGAATCAGACTCTGGTTGAATCAGACTTGTTGAATCATTCTTGTTGAATCAGACTCTTGTTGAGTCAGACTTGTTGAATCAGACTCTCGTTGAATCAGACTCTCGTTGAATCAGACTCTCGTTGAATCAGACTCGTTGAATCAGACTCGTTGAATCAGACTCGTTGAATCAGACTCTCGTTGAATCGGACTCGTTGAATCAGACTCGTTGAATCACACTCGTTGAATCAGACTCGTTGAATCAGACTCTGGTTGAATCAGACTTGTTGAATCACTCTTGTTGAATCAGACTTGTTGAATCACTCTTGTTGAATCAGACTCTTGTTGAGTCAAACTTGTTGAATCACTCTTGTTGCGTCAGACTTGTTGAATCAGACTCTGGTTGAATCAGACTGGTTGAATCAGACTTTTGTTGAGTCAGACTTGTTGAATCAGAGTCTCGTTGAATCAGACTCTCGTTGAATCAGACTCGTTGAATCAGACTCGTTGAATCAGACTCCTTGAATCAGACTCCTTGAACCAGACTCGTTGAATCGGACTCCTTGAACCAGACTCGTTGAATCGGACTCTCGTTGAATCAGACTCGTTGAATCAGACTCGTTGAATCAGACTCGTTGAATCAGACTCGTTGAGTCAGACTCGTTGAATCAGACTCTTGTTGAATCAGACTTGTTGAATCAGACTCTGGTTGAATCAGACTCGTTGATTCAGACTCGTTGATTCAGACTCGTTGATTCAGACTCGTTGAATCAGACTCTCGTTGAATCAGACTCTCGTTGAATCAGACTCTCGTTGAATCAGACTCTCGTTGAATCAGACTCGTTGATTCAGACTTGTTGAATCAGACTCTCGTTGAATCAGACTCGTTGAATCAGACTCGTTGAATCAGACTTGTTGAATCACTCTTGTTGAATCGGACTCTTGTTGAATCAGACTTGTTGAATCAGACTTGTTGAATCAGACTTGTTGAATCAGACTTGTTGAATCAGACTTGTTGAATCAGACTTATTGAATCAGACTCTGGTTGAATCAGACTCGTTGATTCAGACTTGTTGATTCAGACTTGTTGAATCAGACTTGTTGAATCAGACTTGTTGAATCAGACTTGTTGAATCAGACTTGTTGAATCAGACTTGTTGAATCAGACTCGTTGAATCAGACTCGTTGAATCAGACTCGTTGAATCAGACTCGTTGAATCAGACTCGTTGAATCAGACTCGTTGAATCAGACTTGTTGAATCAGACTCTCGTTGAATCAGACTTGTTGAATCAGACTCTCGTTGAATCAGACTCGTTGAATCAGACTCGTTGAATCAGACTTGTTGAATCACTCTTGTTGAATCGGACTCTTGTTGAATCAGACTTGTTGAATCAGACTTGTTGAATCAGACTCTCGTGTAATCAGACTCGTTGAATCAGACTCATTGAATCAGACTTGTTGAATCACTCTTGTTGAATCGGACTCTTGTTGAATCAAGACTTGTTGAATCAGACTTGTTGAATCAGACTCTGGTTGAATCAGACTCGTTGATTCAGACTCGTTGATTCAGACTTGTTGAATCAGACTCTCGTTGAATCAGACTCTCGTTGAATCAGACTCTCGTTGAATCAGACTCGTTGATTCAGACTTGTTGAATCAGACTCTCGTTGAATCAGACTCGTTGAATCAGACTCGTTGAATCAGACTTGTTGAATCACTCTTGTTGAATCGGACTCTTGTTGAATCAGACTTGTTGAATCAGACTTGTTGAATCAGACTTATTGAATCAGACTCTGGTTGAATCAGACTCGTTGATTCAGACTCGTTGATTCAGACTTGTTGAATCAGACTTGTTGAATCAGACTTGTTGAATCAGACTTGTTGAATCAGACTTGTTGAATCAGACTCGTTGAATCAGACTCGTTGAATCAGACTCGTTGAATCAGACTCGTTGAATCAGACTCTCGTTGAATCAGACTTGTTGAATCAGACTCGTTGAATCAGACTCGTTGAATCAGTATTCCTGAGTGTTAAACATGGCTTTGATGTCTTTGACAGAAAACACTTGTTTCCCGTCTCACGTTTCCCATCAAACATTTCAGGTTGGGAAACAAACAGGGGAACTAGACGTCCTGCTTGTTGTAAAGATTTCCCCACAGCCGCCACTGATTCCATCAAAATGATGGATCGACCCAAGACCCAGAACCCAACTGGAACGGGAACCAGTGGACATGGAACCCAGATGGACACACAGAGACAGAGACAACTGATGGTGTTGAGCCTCCACACACACAAGCAAGTGAACAGAAGAGGCTCCGCCTCCCTTTGTAACCTCCTAACAAGGCTGATCACCTTCAGCTGGGGGCGTGGCACAGGTGAGGCCACTGGCTCTGACGAGCAGGTAGACCGTGACCTGGAGCTGACCTCTGTCCACATCCAGACACACCTGTGTGTGTGTGTGTGTGTGTGTGTGTGTGTGTGTGTGTGTGTGTGTGTGTGTGTGTGTGTGTGTGTGTGTGTGTGTGTTGTGTGTGTGTGTGTGTGTGTGTGTGTGTGAACCATCATGTTTTAGTGTGTTTACTCTGCTGTTCCGCAAACGACCACAGCCGGCGCGACAGGAAGTGCCGCCAAGCGGCGTGTGGAGCCGGCGCGCCGCCCGGGGCGTCTCCAGCTTGTGAAGGCGTCACAAACATGTGTGTGTGTGTGTGTGTGTGTGTGTGTGTGTGTGTGTGTGTGTGTGTGTGTGTGTGTTACTCCTGTGGTTCTGGACTGGAGCAACACTTAGACGTTAATACACACTTTGAATCTTTAACCGATGAGCGTGGGTTCAGCTCCTTCTGGCCTGAGTTCCTCCTCCTGCTGGTGCTCCTCCTCCTGCTGGTGCTCCTCCTCCTCCTGCTGGTGCTCCTCCTCCTGCTGGTGCTCCTCCTCCTCCTGCTGGTGCTCCTCCTGCTGGTGCTCCTCCTCCTCCTGCTGGTGCTCCTCCTCCTGCTGGTGCTCCTCCTCCTCCTGCTGGTGCTCCTCGTCCTGCTGGTGCTCCTCCTCCTCCTGCTGGTGCTCCTCCTGCTGGTGCTCCTCCTCCTGCTGGTGCTCCTCCTCCTCCTGCTGGTGGTCCTCCTCCTGCTGGTGCTCCTCCTCCTCCTGCTGGTGCTCCTCCTCCTGCTGGTGCTCCTCCTCCTCCTGCTGGTGCTCCTCCTCCTCCTGCTGGTGCTCCTCCTCCTGCTGGTGCTCCTCCTCCTCCTGCTGGTGCTCCTCCTCCTGCTGATGCTCCTCCTCCTCCTGCTGGTGTTCCTCCTCCTGCTCCTTCAGGATCGATCTGCTGGGAACTGAGGAGCAATTAGGACGCGGTCCAGCGTCTGCTGCAGTGCATTATGGGTACCGAGTCGAGTCGGCTGTCGGAGTGCAGACGCAGGAGGGGGAGCGGGGGAGGGGTGCTGTGCCCTTCTGTCCTGGGGGGTGTTTGTAGACATTATTAAAGAGCCATATATTGGCGCGTGGCCCCCCGGGGCCCCCGGTGGAGGCTGATCTCCACACTGGCAGACGGGTAATGAAAGCAGGCTGGAGCTTCATCACTGCCCCCCACCCCCCCTCAGTGTGCTCAGATGCTGCAGCATCACCGCCTCTGTTCCAGCGTCACACCCCCCCCCCCAGAGCCACAAGCTAACACGCTAATGAGCGTGAGCTAACTCGACTCCACATCTGAGCCAATCAGCGCCGACTGTTGTCCATCAGGACCCCCCCACAAAGCCCCCATCAGGAGCTGGGGGGGGGCGTTTGGTCCCGTCTTTACCCGAATGAGTTCACATGGTCCCTCCGCTCTGATTGGACGTGTGGAGTCATGTGATCTAACAGGGGATGATGAAACTTCTGGAACAAACTTCAAAGCTGATTTTTATTTGTTTGTATTTGTTGGTTTTTCCGAGGGGGGGGGCCCAGAGGTTAGCCACACGGCTAGCAGCCTGCAGACAGAACAAATAGGAGGTCAAAAGGTCGCTTGTCTGAGGTGGATGGGTGGGGGCAGCACAGAATGAGAGACATAAAACTTTCCAGGAACAGCGGTGTGCCCCCCCCCATAACGCCAGTAGTCAACCTAAAATGAAATTCCAGGCAGGAAAATACTTTCATTTCTGAAATTGGAGGAGATGATGAGGGAGTGAAGGCATGTGTGTGTGTGTGTGTGTGTGTGTGTGTGTGTGTGGGGGGGGGGGCAGAGACCTGAGCTGAATGCTGGTGGTGGGGGGGGGTTCACTGATGTGCGGGGTTGGGGGGGCTGATCTTAATTGGACCGTGAGCCAATAAAGTTCAGGAAATCCAGAGGAAGTGGAGAAATGTTGGAGCAGGAAGCAGGAGGTGACGGACCGGGGGGGGGGGGCACTTCAGGGATCAATTACCTGGAAGTGAGTTGTGTGTTTGCTCGGGGGGGGGGGGCGCTCGTGGCTTTATTGGACACCGTCTCAAGGAGGACGAGATTATTAACCAGAGGAGAACAAATAAACCCCCAGACCCCCCCTCCAGACCCCCCCCCTCCAGACTCCTTCCTCTCCTGCCCATTAAAACAGATCACCCCTGGGGGGGAGGTGACGGGTGGGGGGGTGAGTGGGGTAATTGTTCGCTGTGGGAATCAAGAGCAGACAAGTTTATTAACAGTAGGTCAAATGGGGGGCGGGGTTATAATCACAGCCTGCTCGCAGTGGGCGGGGCCAACAGAAACACAGGTGTAAAATAGCTTTTTAGGGGGGTTGGGGGTAACAGGGACGGTTAGGGGGGGCTAATGGAGGGACAGCATCACCACGGCAACGGAGGCGGGGTTAACAGAGCTTCACTTAACACCTAAATGCCCACAGAGAGGACGAGGAGGAAGGGGAGGGGCTTGTTGAAGGAGGGAGGGGCCTCAGGAGGAGATTGACCGGGTTGATGGGGGCAGCAGGGGGGGGGGGGTCACAGTGACATCCTCTGCTAATTACGGGGGGGCAGGAGGAAACAGGCGACATGATAATCAATTTGAGGCTGAATCGGAAACATGAGCCACTGGGGGGGCCGCGGTCCCCCCACCAGGCCTCCAGATGGCCCCGGCCCCCACGCCAGTGTATGTGTGTGTGTGTGTGTGTGTGTGTGTGTGTGTGTGTGTGTGTGTGTGTGTGTGTGTGTGTGTGTGTGTGTGTGTGTGTGTGTGTGTGTGTCCTGAGAGGAGAACAAAAGTCAGATGAAGTTTTAATAATGAATGTTAACTGTCTCCCATCCGATTCTCTTGAGCTGTTTCTGTTCAACACACAAACACACACACACACACACACACACACACACACACACACACACACACACACACACACACACACACACACACATACACACACATACACACACACACACACACACATACACACACATACACACACACACACACACACACACACACACACACACACACACACACACACACATACACACACATACACACACACACACATACACACACACATACACACACACACACACACATACACACACACACACACACACACACACATACACACACACACACACACACACACACACACACACACAACAATGGTTGTTACAACACGACACAGCAGAATGATGGAAAGGAAGAAAAGGTAAGAAAGAGGAACAGGAAGAGGAACAGGAAGGAAAGAGGAACAGGAAGGAAAGAGGAACAGGAAGGAAAGAGGAACAGGAAGGAAAGAGGAACAGGAAGAGGAACAGGAAGGAAAGAGGAACAGGAAGGAAAGAGGAACAGGAAGGAAAGAGGAACAGGAAGGAAAAAGGAACAGGAAGGAAAGAGGAACAGGAAGAGGAACAGGAAGGAAAGAGGAACAGGAAGGAAAGAGGAACAGGAAGGAAAGAGGAACAGGAAGGAAAGAGGAACAGGAAGGAAAGAGGAACAGGAAGGAAAGAGGAACAGGAAGGAAAGAGGAACAGGAAGGAAAGAGGAACAGGAAGGAAAGAGGAACAGGGTTGTGGTTTTTCTTTGGAGGAACAGATAGAATGTCCTAGAATGAAGAACCCCCCCCTCCCCCACCAACCATGCCCCTCTACCCCCCATGTGTTGAATCTTATTGACACCATTTGCCTTCACACAACACACACACTCCGTTAGCGTCTTCGTTGACCCCCCCCCCCCGCTGTGTTCGTCCCTCCGTTTTAATTGGTGCTCATTAAGAAAAGAACTGGTTCTGCTCCAGTTTCACAAAAGCATGCAGGGGGGGGGGCGTCGCCCATGACAACGTTAACGGAAAGGGGGGGGTCGTCGCCCATGACAACTCTAACAGAAAGAGGACGGCGGCAGACATTAGAGCCCGGGGGGGGGGGACACACAGAGCATGTAGAACATGTGTACCATGTTAGAGAACACACTAGTGACCTCTGACCTCCGTTGCCCATTACACAACTGTCCACCACAGGAAGTAGACCTGCCAGCAGGGCGTGTCACTTCCTGTCCGCACACGCCTACAGCTGCAGCTGGGTGTGTTTCTGACCAATCAGAGCAGCCTGCAGTCACATGACTTCGTTAGCACAAAACGACTGATAGTTGAGTTGAGGTGGGCGGAGCCAATGAATCAGTGACCAATGGCCTTCCTCTGATCCTGGATCTGATGTGTGTGACTCCTCCTCTCTGCTCTGGCCCCGCCCCCTCCCCCTACAGGTGAGCCGGCCGTGGCGAGGGAGAACAACTGCCTGAACGCGGCCAAAGCGTGTAACCTGAACGACACGTGTAAGAAGTACCGCTCCGCCTACATCAGCCCGTGTACCAGCCGCGTGTCCACCGCCGACGTGTGCAACAAGAGGAAGTGTCACAAGGCGCTGCGCCAGTTCTTCGACAAGGCAGGACACACACACACACACACACACACACACACACACACACACACACATCCTGACTTTCCTTAGAGAAACACACTCACTGCCTCTGCTGAAGTGGGTCTCCGTGCCGGCGCTGCCGGCGGTGTGTCCCCTGCAGGTGCCCCTGAAGCACAGCTACGGGATGCTGTTCTGCTCCTGCCCCCTCAGCGACCAGACGGCGTGCAGCGAGCGCCGGCGCCAGACCATCGTCCCCGTCTGCTCCTACGAGGAGAAGCACAAGCCCAACTGTCTGGAGCTGCAGGCCTCCTGCAGGACCAACTACATCTGCAGGTAGGACACGCCCCCTGCAGCTAGGACACGCCCACCACGCGTCAGGAGGGAGACGAGGCGACACGACAACCTGGATTTGCGGCGCTAATAAAGCAGCAGCATTCACACAGACCGATGCAGGACGGGAGGGGTGTCTAGGACCGGTCCTGGACCCCCCCTTACAAAGTAAAGTCAGTAACACCAGCTGAAATCAATGATCCCACACACACACACACACACACACACACACACACACACACACACACACACACACACACACACACACGTGTGTGTGTGTGTGTGTGTGTGTTATTAAATGGAAGCATAAGGTATCATAAATGAGCTCCAGTTTGGACAATGCCCCCCCCCATAATAAACGGCATGACTACAGTAAATCACACCACTAGCATTTGTCACGCTCACACTCTCATCCATCTGACCGTCCATCTGACCGTCCATCCGACCGTCCATCCGACCGCACTCCCAGGTCTCTGCCTCCGTCATCACACAGATTACAGCCGTGCCCCCCCCCCATATGCCAGCTGGAGAACGCCGCCTCCTGCCTCTGCAGACCAGAGGGACCCGATCAGTGACGACACCAGCGTTCACGTCTGACTCCAACAGAAAACCTTTAAACGTGTTCCTGAAACGCAGAAACAGACGAGTTTAAACCGACAGATGTTTTCTGAGGACCAGACCGTCAGAAAGAGAAGAGAAAATACACTTTATTCTATCAGTTAGATCTAGTGCCCCAGTATATAGTCTAGTGTTTATTGTATAGTTATAGTCTAGTAATTATACTATATAGTCTAGTGTTTATAGTATAGTTATAGTCTAGTAATTATACTATATAGTCTAGTGTTTATAGTATAGTTATAGTCTAGTAATTATACTATATAGTCTAGTGTTTATAGTTTAGTTATAGTCTAGTAATTATACTATATAGTCTAGTGTTTATAGTATAGTTATAGTCTAGTAATTATACTATATAGTCTAGTGTTTATAGTATAGTTATAGTCTAGTAATTATACTATATAGTCTAGTGTTTATAGTATAGTTATAGTCTAGTAATTATACTATATAGTCTAGTGTTTATAGTTTAGTTATAGTCTAGTAATTATACTATATAGTCTAGTGTTTATAGTATAGTTATAGTCTAGTAATTATACTATATAGTCTAGTGTTTATAGTATAGTTATAGTCTAGTAATTATACTATATAGTCTAGTGTTTATAGTATAGTTATAGTCTAGTAATTATACTATATAGTCTAGTGTTTATAGTATAGTTATAGTCTAGTAATTATACTATATAGTCTAGTAATTATAGTCTAGTAATTATAGTATATAGTCTAGTAATTATAGTATAGTCATAGTCTAGTAATTATAGTATATAGTCTAGTAATTATAGTATACAGTATAGTCTAGTAATTATAGTATATAGTCTAGTAATTATAGTATAGTAATAGTATAGTATAATTATACTATAGTTATACTATAGTAGTAGTATAGTATAATTATAGAATTGTTATAGTATAGTTATAATCTAGTATAATTATAACATACGGTAATTGTAGTGTAGTTATAGTGTAGAATGATACAGGATATTCTAAAATGATTCCAGTATAATTATAGTAAAGTTATATATAATTATAGTATAGATATTTTTAAGTATAATAATGGCATAATTTAAGTCAAGTATAATTATAGTCTAGTTATAATCTATGACTATAATTATAATCTAATTATAGTAATTATAGAGTAGTTATAGTTTATGTAGTATAAATTGTACATTTATAGTATATAGTCTCATATGTAGTATAAATTGTATAATTATAGTTTACTATAATATAATAATTATACTATAACTATGCTATAATTATACTATTATCATAATATAATTATAGCATAGTTGTAGTATGGTATAATTATTGTATAATTATAGTCTAGTGTAATTATAGATAATTGTCGCATACTTAGTCTCGTATAATTAATTTCCACTAATTTACCCTAGTGGATCATTACAGTATATGAAATAAAATAACTTTTAAAAAAGTATATAGTATAAAATCCAAAGCAATATGGCAGAAAGGTAACACTACAGTTAGCATGAAACTACATGATTTATAAGTTATTTGAAAATTTTATTTAAACAATGTTTTCCCCATTGTGTGTGTGTGTGTGTGTGTGTGTGTGTGTGTGTGTGATGACTGTGCTCAGCAGAGCTTTTGAAAGGGGGTTATGAAATTGATGGACACAGAAAAACGTGCTATTTTAATGAAAATTTGGGTCGTTTTAATTTAATGAACACATTTCCTACTCAGAGGAAAGTGTTTCCAACCACAACAATAAATGTGTGACATTTATTTGATATTTTGTAACTTTTACATTTCATGGGTGACAATATTTTTTTTCTTCCAGTCCTTTTGGTGTTGCTTCATGTTTTTAAGATGGCATTCATTCATTCATTCAACCATTCATTCATTTTCCGTACCGCTCCTTCCCCTTTCGAGGGTCACGGGGGTTGCTGGAGCCTCTGACCGGCCGACGTGTACTGCTGCTCTTATGTGACTTCAATTGCCCCTTGGGGACAAATAAAGTTCTTTTGAATTTCCCAGTGGACTTAGGGCATGAGGTGGGGGTGACGTTTGGGACACACTACCAGTGCATCATGAACACCGACCCATCAATGCACCCACGGACAAACTGGACCCGACCAGTTTACCTGAAGGTCATTTTTTTCGAGGTGGGAGGAAACCGGAACACCCGGAGGAACCCACGCAGACAGAGGAAGAACGAACAAAATGGACTACACCCGTCCTGCTGGGGGGCGACAGCGCCAACCGCTGCTGCCCGGTACCGTTCCAATCAGATACCACATAGGGGAACCAAAGCACTTGGAGAAAACCTTTCTTGCCCTCGTGTTGCTGATCAGTCTGCTCCTTTTCTCATTCTGTCTTCTTCCAGCAGGTGTGGCACCAGGTGTAGCTTAGCCTAGCCTAGCCTAGCCTATAACCCTGGAGGGTCATTGGGGCACCACAGGCGACCCGTGGTTGCCATCATATGGGATGTCTTGGGCGACTGAACCTGGGGGCGCCCATCTGTCTCCAGGCTGGATGCAGTTTAATGTCATACCCAGGACTTAGACAGTCCCCGGGTAGGGGACCTACCAGATATTAACGATGGATCAATAAATAGAGCGGAAAAACCATTTCCCAAATTTTAAAGTTTGATTATTATTCTTCTAATGGAATGTTTTACAAGAAGGATTTGTTTAGTTTCACCTGCAAGGGTGACTTTTTAAGGTTTTGTTGTGGTTGACGGTCAGGACAAGCGTCCAGGTCCAGATCAGCACTTTGTTTCTGACGCAGAGCGGAACAGCTTCTGGTACCACTTCTTCTTCTCCCTCTTCTTCTTCTGGATCTGGGCTTTCAGCTCCTCTATCTCGTCTATCAGGACCTCCTCCTTCCTCTGCCACTCCTGTCTCTTCTGCTGCAGAGTCTCACGGAGAGATATTATCCGGTCCCTCAACCCTTTCTCTTTGTTGAACGACTCCTGCTCCTTCCCCTGGATGGAGGCGTTCTTCAACCGAGCCTCTTCCAGATTGGTCTTCAGACTGTCTTCCTCCTTCTTCCTGTCCTCCAACTGAGCCTCATAGGAGGCGTTCTTCAATCGAGACTCTTCCAGATTGTTTTTCAACTTGTCTTCTTCTTTCTTCCTCTCCTCTAACTGAACTTCATAGGAGGCCATCTTCAACCGGGCCTCTTCCAGATCCGCTATCAACTTGTCTTCGTCTTTTTTCCTCTCCTCCAACTGAACCTCATGGAAGGCCATCTTCAAACGAGCCTCTTCCAGATCAGTTTTCAATGTCTTGTCCTCTTTCTTCTTGGCCTCTAACTGAGCCTCGTAGGAGGCCATCTTCTGGAGAGCCTCTTTCAGTTCTGTCTTTAGAAGGTCATTCTTTTTCTTCAGCTCTTGAGGGTAAGGAGCAAAGGTCTTCATGAGTAGGAAGAAATCCTTTACTGTGGTCATCAGGCTGCTGATGGACGGATCGTCTCTAGAACGCAGACCATTTTCTGCATTGATGCCATCTTGACTGGAGCCATTGCTCAAGACTATGTTCAGGTTCTTAGTGACGTTGATGGACAGAAACCGTGAAATTGCCTTCGCTCTCGGGTCACAAAAGACCTCTGTAACACCCATCGCCTTCTCCAGGGCGTGTGGAATGACATCTCCCATCATTTGCATCACCTGAATTGTGAGAAGAACCTTTGAGCCACCAGACACATGGGAGCCTTCTGGTGCCGATGGAGAGGATCCAGTTCCTTGACCCCCTTCCGATGCGTGTTCCGTCAGCGATCGGTAAATGTAGCTGGTTAAAGTTTGAATGATGTTCACACACATTTTTACGATGAGGTTTTCTATTTCCTTATCAAACCTCCCTAACGCTACAGCTTCCAACTGGTCATCTTTGATCCCACTGAGGAAATCCTGAACAAGTTTGACGAGAACGTCAGTCACCTCAGGCCTCAGCTTCTGTGACAACTTCCTGCTCTGCATCGTGTGTGTCGACTGCTTCCTTGCTTGCGCTGCATCCATCATTTTTACTGCTCTTAATGAGTAAGAACACTCACTCATGTACAGTAGAGCTCATCGCCACAGACTCTTATATAAGAGCACCAATGGCTTTGAAGACACTTCAAAAAGACTCAAAAACATCAAAGGCATCACCTGGAGTTACATCAAAGACGTCTGTAGGTCCTCGTTTATCATCATCCACACCTGTTTAAACCAATTCACTGGACTTTAAAAGTTTCCTGAAGACCTCCACCTCTCATCCAAGAGGCTTCTTCAGTTCTAGTGGTGGTTGGTGTTGATTCTTCAGTTCTAGTGGTGGTTGGTGTTGATTCTTCAGTTCTAGTGGTGGTTGGTGTTGATTCTTCAGTTCTAGTGGTGGTTGGTGTTGATTCTTCTTCAGTTCTAGTGGTGGTTGGTGTTGATTCTTAAGTTCTAGTGGTGGTTGGTGTTGATTCTTCTTCAGTTCTAGTGGTGGTTGGTGTTGATTCTTCTTCAGTTCTAGTGGTGGTTGGTGTTGATTCTTCTTCAGTTCTAGTGGTGGTTGGTGTTGATTCTTCAGTTCTAGTGGTGGTTGGTGTTGATTCTTCTTCAGTTCTAGTGGTGGTTGGTGTTGATTCTTCTTCAGTTCTAGTGGTGGTTGGTGTTGATTCTTCTTCAGTTCTAGTGGTGGTTGGTGTTGATTCTTCTTCAGTTCTAGTGGTGGTTGGTGTTGATTCTTAAGTTCTAGTGGTGGTTGGTGTTGATTCTTCTTCAGTTCTAGTGGTGGTTGGTGTTGATTCTTCTTCAGTTCTAGTGGTGGTTGGTGTTGATTCTTCTTCAGTTCTAGTGGTGGTTGGTGTTGATTCTTCTTCAGTTCTAGTGGTGGTTGGTGTTGATTCTTCAGTTCTAGTGGTGGTTGGTGTTGATTCTTCAGTTCTAGTGGTGGTTGGTGTTGATTCTTCTTCAGTTCTAGTGGTGGTTGGTGTTGATTCTTCTTCAGTTCTAGTGGTGGTTGGTGTTGATTCTTAAGTTCTAGTGGTGGTTGGTGTTGATTCTTCTTCAGTTCTAGTGGTGGTTGGTGTTGATTCTTCAGTTCTAGTGGTGGTTGGTGTTGATTCTTCTTCAGTTCTAGTGGTGGTTGGTGTTGATTCTTCAGTTCTAGTGGTGGTTGGTGTTGATTCTTCTTCAGTTCTAGTGGTGGTTGGTGTTGATTCTTCAGTTCTAGTGGTGGTTGGTGTTGATTCTTCAGTTCTAGTGGTGGTTGGTGTTGATTCTTCAGTTCTAGTGGTGGTTGGTGTTGATTCTTCAGTTCTAGTGGTGGTTGGTGTTGATTCTTCTTCAGTTCTAGTGGTGGTTGGTGTTGATTCTTCAGTTCTAGTGGTGGTTGGTGTTGATTCTTCTTCAGTTCTAGTGGTGGTTGGTGTTGATTCTTCTTCAGTTCTAGTGGTGGTTGGTGTTGATTCTTCTTCAGTTCTAGTGGTGGTTGGTGTTGATTCTTCTTCAGTTCTAGTGGTGGTTGGTGTTGATTCTTCTTCAGTTCTAGTGGTGGTTGGTGTTGATTCTTCAGTTCTAGTGGTGGTTGGTGTTGATTCTTCTTCAGTTCTAGTGGTGGTTGGTGTTGATTCTTCTTCAGTTCTAGTGGTGGTTGGTGTTGATTCTTCTTCAGTTCTAGTGGTGGTTGGTGTTGATTCTTCTTCAGTTCTAGTGGTGGTTGGTGTTGATTCTTCTTCAGTTCTAGTGGTGGTTGGTGTTGATTCTTCTTCAGTTCTAGTGGTGGTTGGTGTTGATTCTTCTTCAGTTCTAGTGGTGGTTGGTGTTGATTCTTCTTCAGTTCTAGTGGTGGTTGGTGTTGATTCTTCTTCAGTTCTAGTGGTGGTTGGTGTTGATTCTTCAGTTCTAGTGGTGGTTGGTGTTGATTCTTCTTCAGTTCTAGTGGTGGTTGGTGTTGATTCTTAAGTTCTAGTGGTGGTTGGTGTTGATTCTTCTTCAGTTCTAGTGGTGGTTGGTGTTGATTCTTCTTCAGTTCTAGTGGTGGTTGGTGTTGATTCTTCTTCAGTTCTAGTGGTGGTTGGTGTTGATTCTTCTTCAGTTCTAGTGGTGGTTGGTGTTGATTCTTAAGTTCTAGTGGTGGTTGGTGTTGATTCTTCTTCAGTTCTAGTGGTGGTTGGTGTTGATTCTTCTTCAGTTCTAGTGGTGGTTGGTGTTGATTCTTCAGTTCTAGTGGTGGTTGGTGTTGATTCTTCTTCAGTTCTAGTGGTGGTTGGTGTTGATTCTTCTTCAGTTCTAGTGGTGGTTGGTGTTGATTCTTCTTCAGTTCTAGTGGTGGTTGGTGTTGATTCTTCTTCAGTTCAGTTCAGCTGAGATGTTCTTTTGGGGAATTTCGAAAGGACCTGATTGTAAACCGGCCATAGTAAATAAGCCAGTGTTGCTAGTTTTAAAATTCATGGAACCTGGTATTTGTTGAAGATCCTCAGTTTTTCAGACAGTCCAGACACATACGGGATCACTATACTGTTACGCCTGCTCTCTTCCGTCCTCACTGGGTTGTTCTCCTTTCTGGATCTTGTGTGAGCTTTCACAAAGGTCCAGTCAGGATATCCACAGGTTTTCAGTGCCCCTTTCAGGTGTTGGTGTTCTTTTTTCTGGTCTTGGGCACTGGTTGGTAGCTTGTGAGCCCTGTCTTGCAGGGTCCTGATGACGCCCAGCCTGTGCTCCAGTGGGTGGTGGGAGTGAAAAAGCAGGTATTGGTCCGTGTGTTGGTTTCCTGTGTACCCCAACACTCAGACTTCTGTTTTCTTCCCTGCAGACCTCACAAAAAAAGCAAGCTGTTGTCCTTTACATCCTCTCTGGTGAACTTGATGTAGCTGTCCACCAGGTTGATGTGTTCCGTTCATAAGCAGCATCTCTGAGACGCTGAAGCGCAACCCAACCAGCAGGTTGGTGGACGGCTAGCAGAAGTTACAGGAGCAGGAAACCATGAAGCACCTGTCGTGGTATTGTCTGTACCCTGGGGAAGCCATCCTACACATATGTGGCCTCCCCAACATTCATAAAGAAGGAGCCCCCCAGACCTATTGTCAGCAGCATCAACTACATCACGTACAATATCACCAAGCATGTTGTTAGCATCTTGGCCCCGTGGGTGGGGAACAACCCCTACCATAAAGAGAACTCCGTGGACTTTGTGGAACAGGTGAGAGGACTGAGACTGGAAACAGGTGAGACCGTGGCAGGCCCCTCCCCCTCTGTATAGGTGCTCTGATACCGGAACAGACACACCTGTTGGGAAGAAGACAGAAGGAGTCAAGGATCACAGTGATGAAGATGAGGCATGATTGGACCGGCGTCACGAACACGCCTCCTGATCGGGTCTGAAACGGATCAGTGGACTGGATGGAAAAAAAATTCACAGTTTTAGTTATACATAAATATTATATATGTCTTTCCATCCATCCGGATGGTTTGCGTGTCTTTTTATTTCTCATGTCAGCATTTGTGTCCTTCAGCTGTGTAAAAGCTAGTATCAAATAAACGTGGAGCGTTTCCTTCAGGATGTGAATCCGTCACGGCGGACGTCAGCGGCTCCGATAATCACATTGAGAGAAATGATTTCCAGCCCCCAGTCGTTTGGGCGGGGCTGGCCATCAGGATGACCCGTGTCCCCCCCGGGGGGGTAATGGCCCCGCGCTGACACGTCTGTGTTCTGTGTGTCTCAGGTCACGACTGGCCGACTTCTTTGTGAACTGTCAGCCGGAGCCGCGCTCGCTGTCGGGCTGCCTGAAGGAGAACTACGCCGACTGCCTGCTGGCGTACTCGGGTCTGATTGGTGAGTCCAGCTGGGCCCCCAGACGGGCTACACGTCACCATGGCAACAGATGCTGCACGCTGAACCCGGGTGAAGGAGTTTGTGTTGGAGATGCAGTGTGAAGTGTTCAGAAACACCCAACCTCATTGCAGAGAGCTGGAGACACACACACACACACACACACACACACACACACACACACACACACACACACACACACACACACACACACACACACACACACACGTGATGGATTCCCTGTGTCTACTGTAAAACAAAAAGCCCGTCTTTGGAGCGGCTCCAGAACGATTCATGGGGGTGTGTGTGTGTGTGGGGGGGGGGGGGTGAGGAATAACCGACTGAAGCTATTTACTCCCCCTGCAGAATCAGAGCTGATTTTTCACTTTGGCGTGTCACCCCCCCCCCCCCCCCACCTCCTCTTGAACATAAGCAGAACAAATGAGTGATGATGGGGGGGTGTTTCCTGCAGCATCACGGCACTGGCCAATCACCTTCACCCTTTAGTGTGACATGCTCCTACCTGAGAGGTGAATGAGTGATGACCCCCCACCACCCCGTCTGCTGCAGGTACCGTCATGACGCCCAACTACCTGCGCTCCCCCAGGATCAGCGTGTCCCCCTACTGCGACTGCAGCAGCAGCGGCAACAACAAGGATGAGTGTGACCGCTTCACCCACATGTTCACCGACAACACCTGCCTCCGTGAGCCTCACACACACACACACACACACACACACACACACACACACACACACACACACACACAGCAATGGATGTTACAACACGACACAGCCGAATGATGGAAAGGAAGAAAAGGTAAGAAAGAGGAACAGGAAGGAAAGAGGAACAGGAAGGAAAGAGGAACAGGAAGGAAAGAGGAACAGGAAGGAAATAGGAACAGGAAGGAAAGAGGAACAGGAAGGAAAGAGGAACAGGAAGGAAAGAGGAACAGGAAGGAAAGAGGAACAGGAAGGAAAGAGGAACAGGAAGGAAAGAGGAACAGGGTTGTGGTTTTTCTTTGGAGGAACAGATAGAATGTTCTAGAATGAAGAACCCAACACACACACCCAACACACACACCCAACACACACACCCAACACACACACCCAACACACACATAAATCAGGGCTGCAGGACGTGAAACAAAGGCGTCCTGCTTCAGAGGAACATCAATGCTGTCCTACAGAGACGAGAAAAGATCTGTTCCTACCGCCAGTTTAATTTTAATCTTAATCTGCCTTAATCCACAAGAGTGTGTCCTCATTTACAGACCAAATACACACAAACACAAACACACACACACACACACACACACACACACACACACTCACACACACACACACACACACACACACACACACACACACACACACTCACACACACACACCTGATGACAGCCTGAACATTCTCCTCTCTCCGGTAGGGAACGCCGTCCAGGCCTTTGGGAACGGGACGGATGTGGGGGTGTGGCCGCCGGTGCAGACCACCACCCCCAGCACCCCCCCCCACCATAAGAACCGTGAGCGCAGCTCCAACACCATCGACAACCACATCAACACCGACCCCGCCCTCTACCACTTCTGTGGCAACCTGCAGGTCAGACACACAATGCTAGGCTAGGCTAGGCTAGGCTAATGGGACATTCACCACAGATTCGTCCACATGAGCGAGATGCTTTTTCTTGGGTGGTGTTCCTCAGGTTCTGACCCGGGTTCCTGCTGTTCTTCTGTTCCAGGCTCAGAAGCTGCGGTCCAACTCGACGGTGGACGGCGTTCTCTGTGTGGTGAGACTCTCCGTCGCCCTCCATGAAGGAAACGGATTCCTCTCGTTTCACCCTGAGATGATGAAACGTGCAGAAACACGCGTGACGAACTGATGCGGACAGGATGATGCGTTCACACACTCCAGGACGGTTAAGGTTGTTTCACGCCGTCGCTCGTGACTGGTGTGAGCTCGTTTTGCTCACCTGTTGCCGCCTGTCGCTCGGTTGGATTGAGCACAGAGCGACGGGCGGACACGCCCGCCGATCAAACGCCCTGAAGCGCCCTCGCCGCTGGAAGTGTGTGACCGCCCTCGGACAGGGATCGCCACCGCAGCCCCTATGAGGCTGGAGGGGCGGGGCTTGTTGTTATCCGCTGGCTTTAAAGTTCACTGGAAATGTCAGTGTGAAATAATCAGGCGCCGCTCGGACCGCTATGACATTTAAAAGAAGCAGCAACGGTTCTACAGGACAGGACCCTGCCGTTAGCTCGCAGCTTTATTAGCAACAGCGCTGAACACACACACACACACACACACACACACACACACACTGGCATTTTAGTTAGAAAAACAACCTTTTGAGGTTTGTTGTCCTGTCGCAGCAGATGAATATATTTAAGGGGATTAGCGGTGATGTTAGCGTGTTGAAGCCAGCAGCGTGTTGAAGGCGGCAGCATGATAAAGTCAGAGACATGTTGAAGTCGGACGTGCTTTGAAATCAGAGGCTTGTTGAAGTTGGCATGTGGAAGTCAGCCACGTATTGAAGTCGACGCCATGTTGAAGTCGGCAGCGTGTTGAATTTGGCCTTGTATTGAAGTCGTAAGCTTGTTGAAGTTGGACAAATGTTGAAGTCAGCGTGTCGAAGTTGGCGTGTTGAAAACGGCTGCCTGTTGAAGTCGGGGACTTGTTGAAGTTGGCATGTTGAAGTTGGCGTGTTGAAGATGGCATGTGGAGACGGCTGTGTGTTGAAGGTGGTGTGTTAATGTCGGCAATATGTTGAAGTCGGAGGCGTGTTGAGGTTGGTGTGTTGAAGTCGAAGGCGTGTCAAAGTTGTAGGTTTGTTGAAGTTGGACACATGTTGAAGTCGGTGTGTTGAAGTTGTTGGTGTGTTGAAATCGGCTGTGTGTTGAAGTCGGAGTGTTGAAGTCGGCGTGTTGAAGTAGGCATGTTGAAGTTGGCATGTTGAAGTCGGGGGCGTGTTGAAGTCATATGTGTGTTGCAGTCGTATGCGTGTTGAAGTCAGCTTGTTGAAGTTGGCCGCGTGTTGAAGTCGGCCACGTGTTGATGTCGTCATATGGAAGTCAGACATGTGTTGAAGTCGATGGCGTGTTGAAGTTGGCCGTGTTTTGAAGACGGCAGCGTGCTGAAGTCGGCAGCATGTTGAAGTCGGCCTCGTGTTAAAGTTGTAGGGTTGTAGAAGTTGGACACGTGTTGAAGTCGGCGTGTTGAAGTTGTCTGCGTGTTGAAGTCGGCTGCATGTTGTAATTGTTGGCGTGCCGAAATTGGCCGCGTGTTGAAGTCAGAGGCCTGTTTAAGTCAGCGTGTTGAAGTCGACGTGTTGAAATTGGCGAGTTGAAGTCGGATGCGTATTGAAGTCGGAGACGTGTTGAATTTAGCACGTTGAAGTCGGTCGCATGTTGATGCATGACTCCACTCAGAATCACACGCCACTGCTGGGGACCAATCAGAACCCAGCAGTCTGGGTTCCACCGGGAAACGCTCTCCTCTCATCACATCGTGTGTAGAGGTCAGGGATCATGTGGGGTTGTTGTTGGGGTATCTTTGTCATGTTGGGAGGTATTTGTGAGAATGCTGAAACGCCCCCCGTCCCCCGGCTGACATCCTCTTCTTCTCTGTCCCTCAGGACCCTCAGATCGACGGACCCAGCACCTCCAACTCCGTCCTGCAGAACTCGGCTGACCCCCGGCGGTCTCTGGCCTCTCTGCTGCCCCCGTTGGTCTGGCTGTGCTACTGCAGCCTCCTTTCCTTGTAGCTCGACAGCACAAAACCCCCCAGGACTGAAACCCGTTTGTACAAAGACGCCCCTCCCCTCTGTCGCCCGTCGTTCCCTCTGATTGGTCTCTCTGATCCCTCCTTTGAGTTTTGAGGACTTTTGGAGAAGCGTCGTTCTTTCACTGGTCTTGTTATTTTCCTGTTGGTGTTCTTTGCTGCTGCGCTGCTGTTTGCTGAAGCGCTGATCTACATGTCGACTCCGTCTGGTTGTTCGTTCCCTCTGGCTCCAAAAAAATACGGGCTTTAAAGCTTTGTTGTCAGTTTGGCAGACACCAGTAAATACTGGAGGACGGCGTTCCAGTGAAGCCCCGCCGGCGGCGTTTGGAACGGGACACACAATGTGAATTAGAATCCGCTCCGGAGCCAAATCTGTTCCCACCCACGTGTGTGTGTGTGTGTGTGCATGCGTGCACGTGCGTGCACGTGCGTGTGTGCGTGTGTGCGTGCGTGTGCGTGCGTGAGGCTCGGCGGGTTCTTCTGCTCCACCGTCAGTCGGTTTGGTCGTGGCGACAGGCGATCACTCGGACAGCCTTTAAGTCTCCTCTGTGTTTGTGTCTCTTTGATAGATGTGATTCTGTATTTTTCAAACATCCCATAATAACGTCACTTGAAAGATTTTTTTTTGTTCACAGAAAAGCGACGACTTCTAACATTAGCATGTCGGCGCCGATCTGTCTCTGTGGCTCGTTCAGAACGCGCCACCGCCGGCAAAAGCACACTGGCAGAGACCCCCCCCCCACACACCCCCCCCCACACACACACACACACACACACACACACACACACACACACACACACACACACACACACACACACACACACACGGGGGTCAGTGGTGACGACGCCACGCAGTCGTCATTCACCAAACCAGCTTCAGGAAGTGTTTTCTTAATATCATCTGCAGCCGTTTGTCGACACACAAACCAGAGCCGGAGGAAAGCGGCTCAGTCTAGTTCCTGAACCCATCGCACCCCCCCACCTCCCCAGCTTAAACACATCGACCAACCTGTGATTTGCTCGTCGCCATCACGCCCCATCCAGACCATAACCCTAACCCCACCCCACCTGGTGTGCCACTCACCTGCACCATCGACCCCTGAACGCACCGCTGAGCCCCCTCCCCTGGTTCCACACCGTCCCTTGAACGCCACTCTGATTGGCCCGTGGTCTGAAACAGAGTGGGCGTGTCTTTCACGCACGTCTGCCTCATCATTTACCTCCCAGACACACACCTTCATCCTCCTCCTCCAGCATGAGCAGCGGCGTTGCCATGATGACCCGGAGCAGCGCTGGCGACGCCACACGTTCCTGTACAATAACCCCACATGTTATTACTGAGCATCAACACGCTGTTTGTATGTACTGGCTGAACCTATAAAGAAGACAAACACGTTAATATTCTAATAATTAATTCTAATCATTAATGATATTCTAGAGCATTGTGACATATTTTCACATTCAGATTCTACTTAATGCATTGAAGAAGCCAGAATCTTGTTTTTATAACCTGTGTGTATATTTCTCCTGTATGTTATATTAATGCATCTGAGGACAGGACATCAGTGTAACGTTCCTGCTGGAGTTAAAGTCCCACCATGTGTAGCTTGAAGATGGAACGGATGGTTTTGGGCTGAGATTTCCACTTATTTTTCTATTTTTTACTAACGTTTGTTTTGTGGATGCGTTCAGGTGAACGGGATCGACCGCTTTTCTTTGTGAACACGTTCTCATCGGTTCTGCTTCACTGCTAAATAATTGTGATGACAATGAGGTGAATTTGAGAAAAAAGCTTTTTGATTGAGAAGTGAATCAGTTTATTCTGTGAGTTTTGTTCCTTTTTTTAAAAAAAACACATCTGAACATTTTCTGTTTGAAATGTCTCTAATCTTAATCTCTGGATGAAACAGAAGAGTTTCCTGTTGGTGGAGGAGCAGAACAGGGTGGAGCAGCATTTACTGGAACCATTAAACTTCTTAGCTTGTGAAAATGTAAAATCTATTGTATAAAAGTTATGATTAAAGACGGTGAAACGAGTCCCAATGTCTCAGGTGTTTGTTTACCCACGATGCAACAGGAACCACAGACAGGAAGGAAACAGGTCACCACAACACATCCTGATTGGATGAGTGCATATAGTCACCTGAAAGGTGGCCACATCCCACAAGTCCAGAGTCATCCAATCGGAAACACAAGAAAACACCAACACCAAAAAAAACACGAAAACACCATAAAATACCAAGAAAACAACAAAAACACCATAAAATAACAAGAAAACAACAAAAACACCACAAAATACCAAGAAAACAACAAAAACACCATAAAATACCAAGAAAACAACAAAAACACCACAAAATACCAAGAAAACAACAAAAACACCACAAAATACCAAGAAAACAACAAAAACACCATAAAATACCAAGAAAACAACAAAAACACCATAAAATACCAACAAACATCATAAAACACCAAGAAAACTCAAAAAAACCATAAAACAGCAGAAAACACTCTCAGAGGAGCTGAGCTGAGACGCTCGACGTGAAGAACCGACGGAATGCAGACAGGTAAGGACTACAGGTGGGGGCGGAGCCAGACAGCATCTAAAGGGAGCAAATCACAAGACAGGAAGTCAAAAGAAAAAACAGGAAGTGGGAAAATAGATAATAGAAACCAGGAAACCCCAGGAACACGACATCCTCACCTTCCTCCTCACAGCTGCTGCGACTTCTTGATCATGTGAACGAGTCCACGCTTCACAGACTGATGGCTGATTGGTCCGTTGTGGTGACATCACGCTCCACACTGGTGGTTTCTGAAGGAGACAGGCGGTTAGCCCCAGAGCGCTAACGCTATCAATCAGAAACTCATTAATTGAGATAAAAGTCTGATTCCTGTCTGCAGGCGTCACATCAGTCAGCGGCGTCCACCAGTGATGACATCATGAATAAAACATGGAGGTGAAGAGCATGATGGGAACATGAAGCGACGCTCGTGCTGAACGTTCAGATGAACGTTAGGAAAACGTTTAAATTTACCTTCAGGAACGCTCGTTCTTACAGGAGGCCCTGAACGCACCATGAGCCGTTGACCAGGATGTTCCACTGCTGTTCCTCAACATGAGACCGGCCTCGTTTCCCAGCATGCTTCACTGCTTTAACGGGAGACGAATCTAATTTGATTTTGTTTGAATTCTAATTGGTCAGCAGGTCGTAGGCGTGGCCTCAGGCTCCAGCTGCTCGTCTGATAGAGCAGAAGCGACCTTCGTGTCTGACGTGACCTCCAGCCGGTTTAACCTTCAACGCCTGAACCATCAAACAGCCGCCAGAACAATCTCATCTTTGGAAAATGAGGTCTTCATGATGAACTTCAGTGTTCGGTTTTTTATCCTATCGATGCTGCCAGTCATTTATTGCTCCGCCCCCTTCTTCATCTCCGCCCCTTGTTCAGTAAAACCCACCAAACAGAAGAAATACCTGCTGGGGGCAACAGCAGAACCTTCATGGAGCCTCCAGGTCATGTGACCTGATTAATCTCCGGGATAAAATGCAGACGGGTCCAGTGGCTCCGCCTCATAACTCATAACTCCGCCTCCAGATTTTGTGTATGTTTTATAGATGATCAATACCAAATCTGTCCATTAACGGCGGCTCCAGAGGAGGGGGCCATAAAACATCCCATAAACACGGCGCTCCCCCGACACCAGCAGGGATTAACTCTATTAAAGCGTCTCCGGGGAACGCTGTGCGACGCACAAGGCCCGCCCCCGTCACCGTGACGGATCACCACGAATATCATTAGACACGTCTGTCCTCAGGGGGGACGGTTCTGTCCTCAGGGGGATGGTTCTGTCCTCAGGGGGGACGGTTCTGTCCTCAGGGGGGGGTTCTGTCCTCAGGGGGATGGTTCTGTCCTCAGGGGGGCAGTTCTGCTCTCAGGGGGGCGGTTCTGATCTTCCAGTGGGGGTCACGGTTTGGTTTCTGAGGGTTCAGGTTTTGGAAGTTGACCTCATCTCAATAAAAAAGCAGCGAACATTCAGGTGAACATAAAGTGTGTGAAACGAGGGACTGGAACAAACGACCCTCTGGATTATTAATCTGTCAAATTCATCATCCTTCAATCCAACATAAATGTTAAGAACCTTCTGACTGAACCTGAATGGGGGGAAAACCTGTTCCTGAGGGGTATGGTGCAGGAAGGAGGGTTAGGGTTAGGGGTCAGGGATTAGGGTTAGGTTTAAGGTTAGGTTTAAGGTTAGGTTTAAGGTTAGGTTTCGGGTTAGGGTTGGGGTTGGGGCTGGGATAAATTAGGGTTAAGTGTTGCTGACCCTCAGCAGTAGACTTCCATGTCTTCCATCACTCCTATCAGCAGTGCATGCTGGGAGGAAACAGAGGCGTCCTCTTTGTTCATGGAGGAGTCCAATTATGACAGAGCAGTGCATGCTGGGAACAAGAAGAGGACGGTGTTCACAGGGACGACATTCATCAATGACAGAGACTGGCTGACCAGTGTGTGTGTGTGTGTGTGTGTGTGTGTGTGTGTGTGTGTGTGTGTGTGTGTGTGTGTGTGTGTGTGTGTGTGTGTGTGAGAGAGAGACAGAGAATGTGTGTGTGTGTGTGTGTGTGTGTGTGTGTGTGTGTGTGTGTGTGTGTGTGTGTGTGTGTGTGTGTGTGTGTGTGTGTGTGTGTGTGAGAGAGAGACAGAGAATGTGTGTGTGTGTGTGTGTGTGTGTGTGTGTGAGAGAGAGACAGAGAATGCGTGTGTGTGTGTGTGTGTGTGTGTGTGTGTGTGTGTGTGTGTGTGAGAGAGAGACAGAGAATGTGTGTGAGTGTGTGTGTGTGTGTGTGTGTTTGTGTGTAGTGTGTGTGTGAGAAAGATATGGTGTTCCATACTCCAGAGACTAACTTGTGTGTGAGTTCTAGATGAGTCTCGATCATGTGACCCTGAGTCCTCAGCAGGTGACAGAAGGGGGCGTGGTTTGGGTTGGGGGATGGGGCTAGAAGAAGGGAGTTGGAGACTGACCTGAAGCTGGACCTGGAGGCTACCACCAGACGTCGGAGGCTACCACCAGACGTCGGAGGCTACCACCAGAGGTCGGAGGCTACCACCAGACGTTGGAGGCTACCACCTAAGGTCGGAGGCTACCACCAGAGGTCGGAGGCTACCACCAGAGGTCGGAGGCTACCATCAGACATTGGAGGCTACCACCAGACGTTGGAGGCTACCACCAGACGTTGGAGGCTACCATCAGACGTTGGAGGCTACCACCAGACGTTGGAGGCTACCACCAGAGGTCGGAGGCTACCACCTGAGGTCGGAGGCTACCACCTGAGGTCGGAGGCTACCACCAGACGTTGGAGGCTACCACCTGAGGTCGGAGGCTACCACCAGAGGTCGGAGGCTACCACCAGACGTTGGAGGCTACCACCAGAGGTCGCAGGCTACCATCAGACGTTGGAGGCTACCACCAGGCGTAGGAGGCTACCACCAGACGTTGGAGGCTACCACCAGACATTGGAGGCTACCACCAGACGTTGGAGGCTACCACCAGACGTTGGAGGCTACCACCAGAGGTCGGAGGCTACCACCAGACGTTGGAGGCTACCACCAGACGTCGGAGGCTACCACCAGAGGTCGGAGGCTACCACCAGAGGTCGGAGGATACCACCTGAGGTCGGAGGCTACCACCTGAGGTCGGAGGTTACCACCAGACGTCGGAGGCTACCATCAGACGTTGGAGGCTACCACCAGATGTTGGAGGCTACCACCAGACGTTGGAGGCTACCACTAGAGGTCGGAGGCTACCACCTGAGGTCGGAGGCTACCACCTGAGGTCGGAGGCTACCACCAGACGTCGGAGGCTACCACCAGAGGTCGGAGGCTACCACCAGAGGTCGGAGGCTACCACCAGAGGTCGGAGGCTACCACCAGAGGTCGGAGGCTACCACCAGAGGTCGGAGGCTACCACCAGACGTTGGAGGCTACCACCAGAGGTCGGAGGCTACCACCAGAGGTCGGAGGCTACCACCTGAGGTCGGAGGCTACCACCAGACGTTGGAGGCTACCACCAGACGTTGGAAGCTACCACCAGATGTTGGAGGCTACCACCAGACGTTGGAGGCTACCACCAGACGTTGGAGGCTACCACCAGACGTTGGTAGCTACCACCAGACGTTGGAGGCTACCACCAGACGTTGGAGGCTACCACCAGAGGTCGGAGGCTATCACCAGACGTTGGAGGCTACCACCTGAGGTCGGAGGCTACCATCAGAAGTTGGAGGCTACCACCAGACGTTGGAGGCTACCACCAGACGTAGGAGGCTACCACCAGACGTTGGTGGCTACCACCAGACGTTGGAGGCTACCACCAGACGTTGGAGGCTACCACCAGACGTTGGAGGCTACCACCTGAGGTCGGAGGCTACCACCAGACGTTGTAGGCTACCATCAGAGGTCGGAGGCTACCACCTGAGGTCGGAGGCTACCACCTGAGGTCGGAGGCTACCACCAGACGTTGGAGGCTACCACCAGAGGTCGGAGGCTACCACCAGACGTTGGAGGCTACCACCAGAGGTCGCAGGCTACCATCAGACGTTGGAGGCTACCACCAGACGTTGGAGGCTACCGCCAGACGTTGGAGGCTACCGCCAGACGTTGGTGGCTACCACCAGACGTTGGAGGCTACCACCAGACGTTGGAGGCTACCACCAGAGGTCGGAGGCTACCACCAGAGGTCGGAGGCCACCACCAGAGGTCGGAGGCCACCACCTGAGGTCGGAGGCCACCACCTGAGGTCGGAGGCTACCACCAGACGTAGGAGGCTACCACCAGACGTAGGAGGCTACCACCAGACGTTGTAGGCTACCACCAGAGGTCGGAGGCTACCACCAGAGGTCGGAGGCTACCACCAGACGTTGGAGGCTACCACCAGAGGTCGGAGGCTACCACCAGACGTTGGAGGCTACCACCAGAGGTCGGAGGCTACCATCAGACGTTGTAGGCTACCACCAGAGGTCGGAGGCTACCATCAGACGTAGGAGGCTACCACCAGACGTTGGAGGCTACCACCAGACGTTGGTGGCTACCACCAGACGTTGGTGGCTACCACCAGACGTTGGAGGCTACCACCAGACGTTGGAGGCTACCACCAGAGGTCGGAGGCTACCACCAGACGTTGGAGGCTACCACCTGAGGTCGGAGGCTACCACCTGAGGTCGGAGGCCACCACCTGAGGTCGGAGGCTACCACCAGAGGTCGGAGGCTACCACCAGAGGTCGGAGGCTACCACCAGACGTCGGAGGCTACCACCCGGAGCCTATCATGGAGGGGCGGAGCCTACCTTCCAGCAGGGGGTTGACGTTCCTCTGCTCCTCTGAAGTGACTTAATCTGCCCATCAACGGAGAAGAATCGGGGATGGGGTGGGAGGGGCATCTCAGCAGGGCCGTCAATCCTTCGCCACAACGCAACCCCTCCCTCCGGAGGCCTCGAACCAATCAAGCGCCTGACGGAGTTTGAGTGAAAACACGAGACAGGAAGTCAGCTCTAATGGGACACCTGAACGCCCCCCCCACAAAGTGGCTCCATAATCGTGTGGAATTTTCCACCCTGACAAACACATCACGCACACACACACACACACACACACACACACACACACACACACACACACACACACACACACACACACGTCTCCATTTGACAAATTAAATTGGTCAAAAGTAATCAAATTACAGTGCAGGTGAGAGCGGACGCCCCGCTGCCGTGGCAACCGGGGCGTTAATGTGATTGGTTTGTCAGGTGAGACTCCGCCTCATTAACCCCACTTCCACACCGATCACCCCCCCCATAGACTAATGGGAATCATTAGCAGGACACCCCCCCCTCAAGAATACCCATCAGCCTGATGGGGGAGCAGCTGTGAGGGGAGGAGCCCCCCCAACCCAATTCTGCTCTGACAACACATCCTGGCTTTGGGGGTCGTCCCCCCCATGAAGGAGGAGTGACGGTAAACAAACAGGTAACATCTGCTCCAGATGGGAGCCAATCAGAACGCAGCGATGTTCAAACGCTCCAGTTCTGTTGGCCGCTAGCGTCACCCTAAACATGCTAAGCACGCTAAACATGCTAAACACCCTAAACACGCTAAACACGATGGCAGTGATGTCATCAGTAAATTCACATAGATTCTCCTGGAACCTGTGGTGGCAGATGAAGCCAGATTAGCCCCTCCTCCTTCACACGTGAACGCCACGCCCCTACGATGAGGTACACTATGACCCTGGAACTCTGGGTAATCCCCATGTTTGACCAGACCCACTGCCCCCCCTGCAGTGATGCGGGTCAGAGGTCACGACTGCCGTTGATGAGTGGTTGTCTTGATGGGGGGTCGTGGGTCGTACCCCTTCACCCTCCAGCGCCCCCCCCCGCCCGGGACCAGAGGAAACGGCTCCAGGATGAGGCACAGGCGCAGTGACATTAAACAACGTTACGGCGCTCTGAACCAGCGGGGGCGTGTCCTCCGCCTCGCATCTGATGGGTCATGTGACGGTAACGCCTCTGGGGGGCACGAGCCAACAGAGAGCGGGGGCGCGGCGAGCTAACGGCGGCGCTTTTTAGCATTTCTCTTGAAATGTCTCTGGTCGTGGGTGGGTGGAGCGAGCCTGCTGTGGCGCGGCGCCGCTACATGCTAACATCACTGGAGAGCTGGGGGCTCCTCTGGGGAGGGGGGAGATGGGGGGAGATGGGGGGGAGACGGGGAGGTGTTGGGGGGTTTTTAACTCACGTCTGATGTTGGATCATGTTTGTTGCTATGGGTT
>NC_090786.1:340000-342500 GCF_040054535.1 Antennarius striatus | reverse complement strand
AATTGGCTGATCAGTGGGGGTGGGGGATCAATAGTGTCCAGGTAAACAAATACACAGAGGGGAGGTCGGCCAATCACAAGCCAGTGGAGCTGCTGTATGGACCGACCAATAGGAGAAGAGTTGATGCTCAACCTGCTCAGGTGGGCGACGCCCACAAAGTTTGAACTAGAGCCATGAACCCACATCTGTCCTTTAACACCCCCCTCCACCCCCCCATAAGAACCCGCTGGGGGCATCAGAACCCTCACCTGGCCTGGGAACGCCTGAGGGGACCTCAGGAAGAGCTGTGGGTGTGTTGGACCGCCCACCCTTCATCTGTTGCCACGGCAACCGGACCCTAAGAAGAAAAGAACCAATGAATGAATTCGGAAAAGAAGACCACAACAGCATCACGAACATGACATCACTTCCTTCCATGACATCACACGCTGTCTCCACCCAAAGAGGGAGGAGCTTACTGATGTGTTCCAGTGGGCGGAGCCTTTCTCCACTGGGTTGCGTTAGGGTTAACTGGAGGCGACAGGAAAAGGAAGTGACCCCCCCGTCGTTGATGTTCTGACACCTGGACTCATTCAGATCAAACGAGCAGCTGCCCCTCCTCATTGGCTGCGATCAGCGCAGGAGGACGAGGCGTCCTCTGATTGGCTCGTCGACGGGTGAGGAGCGCTCGTCCCTCCTCTTGACTCGCTAATGGACCAGGCCATGCTCTGCGTTCTGATTGGACGGCAAGAGGTGCAGCTCTTGAGGACACGAGTGTCTCTCCAGCGGGACGAGAGCAGCTGCCCCCCCACACTATCATCCCCCTCAGCCACAATCACGTCCTTCCTGTTTGCGTCCCGTTTCACCCTCCTCTCCGTTGGGAACGTTCACCGGGTTCACTACCAGGTGTGGTCGCACGAGGGCCGACGCCCCCTGGAGGACGCCGCGAACCTCACCACTTCCTAATCCGGTTTAATCCTCACTAGCGTGTGCCGGTGACGCATCAACATGTGTGACTTGTCGTTAACAGCGTCCAATAGGACCCACGGGCTGACGGCCACTTCCTGTCAGACAGGAAGTTGGCGTCCTCATCAAACTTTTCCAAACTACACGTCTGATTGGCTACAGCCATCCTGCGTAATAATAACTATGTCAAACTTTTAATAATCTGTATTAGCTCCCGTTGCCGCCGCGGCAGAAGGCCCCGGCGGCTGCCCGTTAATAAGCCCGCTAATAAAGGCAGCGGCGGCGTTTAGGCTGTCACGGCCCGCCGCCCCCCCGCCGGCGCCGCTGTTTGTTTGGAGGCTCTAATAACGGCGGCGGATCGTAATTAGGAAGTCAGCGAGGCGGGGAAATGATGGGGAGACGGGGGGGGCATTGTTGGAAGCACAACCCCCCCGATTCGCTTCGGTGACGCCACATGGAACGCCATCTAGACAGGAAACACAACACGGGAGGGTGTGTGTGTGTGTGTGTGTGTGTGTGTGTGTGTGTGTGTGTGTGTGTGTGTGTGTGTGTGTGTGTGTGTGTTTCTTCACCACAGCAGAAGTCTCCATTTGTTCACAAGAACTCGTGAAAAACACCAAACAGAGGAGAAAGCAGCCAATCAGAGCCCAGAACGTCCCATCCAGACGGGCTGTCATTGGTCCGACCCCAATGACTAACGGTCATGTGACTAAAGTCAACCAACCACCAGCAGGCACACTGAGATCCGGAACATCCCAAAGGAAGTCCTCCATGACTTCATTTCCTGTCCGTCCACCAACCAGGACGCGGCGTTGGCGGCACCGGTGGAGGGGAGGTGTCTGAAGAGCGACTTTGTTGTGGGGGGGTTCAGGAGGACGTTAAGGTGTGACGGCGCCGTCACACACGTCTATAATCAGACGTGTGACCCGCCGGGACTCGAACCTGCAGCGACCCGGAGACGCGAGCCTAAAATAAACATCCTGTGAACCAACGTGTGAAACCAGCCACACCCCCTCCATGAGGCCGACGCCCCGCCCTGGAGCCCCCAGAGCTAGACCGACCTGGTCCAGACCCCACAGACCCTACAGACCCCACAGACCCTACAGACCCCACAGACCCCACAGACCCTACAGACCCCACAGACCCCACAGACCCTACAGACCCCACAGACCCTACAGAACCTACAGACCCCACAGACCCGGGTCCTGGTTTTGGGGGTGGATCCAGGACAAACCCCAGACACACTTTGGGGATGTGAACCTTTACTGGTTCCAGCCTGAAGCGACTGCAGCTCTAATGATGGGGGGCCGGGGCCCCGATCCAACCCGACAGGGGCCCCGACCCCCACGCTGACAGGACGCAACGCGTCTGGGTTTGTCCTGGACCGGTTCTGAGATCAGAGTGGAGATGGGTTCAGACAGACAGACAGACAGACAGACAGACAGGCAGACAGACAGACAGACAGAAACAGACAGTCAGACAGACAGACAGACAGACAGACGGGGTTTCTTAATGAACATTAAATCTGCTTCATTACTTTTCACATAATTAAGGA
>NC_090786.1:332500-335000 GCF_040054535.1 Antennarius striatus | reverse complement strand
CTGGACCTCAGTACCACTGGACCTCAGCACCACCCTTGACCTCAGTACAACTGAACCTCAGTACCACTGGACCTCAGTACCACTGGACCTCAGCACCACCCTTGACCTCAGAACAACTGGACCTCAGTACCACTGGACCTCAGTACCACTGGACCTCAGTACCACTGGACCTCAGCACCACCCTTGACCTGAGTACAACTGGACCTCAGTACCACTGGACCTCAGTACCACTGGACCTCAGCACCACCCTTGACCTCACTACAACTGGACCTCAGTACCACTGGACCTCAGTACCACTGGACCTCAGTATCACTGGACCTCAGTACAACTGGACCTCAGTACCACTGGACCCCAGTATCACTGGACCTCAGCACCACCCTTGACCTCAGTACAACTGGACCTCAGTACCACTGGACCTCAGTATCACTGGACGTCAGTACAACTGGACCTCAGTATCACTGGCCCTCAGTATCACTGGACGTCAGTACCACTGGACCTCAGTATCACTGGACGTCAGTACCACTGGACCTCAGTACCACTGGACCTCAGTATCACTGGACCTCAGTACCACTGGACCTCAGTACCACTGGACCTCAGTACAACTGGACCTCAGTATCACTGGCCCTCAGTATCACTGGACGTCAGTACCACTGGACCTCAGTATCACTGGACCTCAGTACCACTGGACCTCAGTATCACTGGACCTCAGTACCACTGGACCTCAGTATCACTGGACCTCAGTATCACTGGACCTCAGTACCACTCAACCTCAGTACCACTGGACCTCAGTACCACTGGACCTCAGTATCACTGGACGTCAGTACCACTGGACCTCAGTATCACTGGACCTCAGTACCACTGGACCTCAGTATCACTGGACCTCAGTATCACTGGACCTCAGTATCACTGGACCTCAGTATCACTGGACCTCAGTACCACTCGACCTCAGTATCACTGGACCGCAGTACCACTGGACCTCAGTATCACTGGACCTCAGTACCACTGGACCTCAGTACCACTCAACCTCAGTACCACTGGACCTCAGTACCACTGGACCTCAGTATCACTGGACGTCAGTACCACTGGACCTCAGTATCACTGGACCTCAGTACCACTGGACCTCAGTATCACTGGACCTCAGTATCACTGGACCTCAGTACCACTCGACCTCAGTATCACTGGACCGCAGTACCACTGGACCTCAGTATCACTGGACCTCAGTACCACTGGCTAAAGACGCTAGTTTCCTTCCAAACTGGACGTAACTGCTGATGTTCGGCGAAGGCTTGACCTCTAATTGCTGCAGTTCCTGGAAGGCAGAGCTTCATTTATCTGATCTTTATTCTAAGAGAAGACGAGTTGTTTAAAAAGAGAAGAGAAACTGCCCTGAGGGGGGGAGACGGTGGGTGAGAGAGAGAGATGGGGGGAGGTGGTAGGGAGGAGGGGGGGGAGAAAACAGAGAGAGCGTGTGGATGAACCGACCCTCATTCAGTGAACGTAGACCTGTGGTTCTGCTGTGGTTCTGTGGTGAAGGAGGTCGGGCCTCATCAGTAATCAGTTTCCTTTCCTTCACTGAACAGAACCTGACTGAAGGCTGGATCACATGACCCGGGTGGGTAGCGTCCTGATGCTGAGGCCCCTCCATCACGGCCCCGCCCCAGCGGCTAGGTCAGCTGATGGTCCATCACCACGCCGTAGTGATGCATCACTAACCCTCATGACAACAACATGACAATAACATGACAACAACATGACACAACACGACACCGCTGTGACAACAACATGACAACAACATGACAACAACATGACAACAACATGACAACATGACAACAACATGACAAGAACATGACACAACATGACACCGCTGTGACAACAACATGACAACAACATGACAACAACATGACAAGAACATGACAACAACATGACAACAACATGACAAGAACATGACACAACATGACACCGCTGTGAATACAACATGACAACAACATGACAACAACATGACAACATGACAACAACATGACAACAACATGACAACAACATGACACAACATGACAAGAACATGACAACATGACAACAACATGACAACAACATGACAAGAACATGACACAACATGACACCGCTGTGACAACAACATGACAACAACATGACAACAACATGACAACAACATGACAAGAACATGACAACATGACAACAACATGACAACAACATGACAAGAACATGACACAACATGACACCGCTGTGACAACAACATGACAACAACATGACAACAACATGACAACATGACAACAACATGACAACAACATGACAACAACATGACACAACATGACAACTACATGACAACAACATAACAACATGACAACAACATGAAAACAACATGACAACAACATGATACCGCTGTGATAACAACATGACAACAACATAACAACAACATGACAACAACATGACAACTACATGACAACTACATGACAAAAACATAACAACATGACAACAACATGACACC
>NC_090786.1:320000-322500 GCF_040054535.1 Antennarius striatus | reverse complement strand
TGCTCGTTCTGTAGACACGCCCCTGGAGCCACTGTCAACACGATGTTCCCATGGCAACCACAAACAACAATCTGTAGGTCACTGGAGACAACTACTTGTGACCTACTGGTTAGTGGAGCGATCACAAGTCTCTGACGTGAAGCTCCGCCTCCAGCCACGCATCTAGCCACGCCTCCAGCCACACCCTGGTTCTACCAATAAAACCAACGTCTGTCTGCTCCGTCGCTAAGAACCAATCAGATCCATCAGCTCCAGCATCACAGGAACAACATCCATCAATCAATCAGGGACCAGATCAAGAGGTTCATCCAACCCCCCGTCAGACTCCTCCCCCTCCACCTGGACAGGTTGAGTCTCTCTACTCCCCCTCCTGTCGTCACTCTGCTCTGATGTCCCCATTCTGTAACCCCCCCCCAGTTTAACACGTCGTGAGCTCAGAGTGAATATTTAGTGAGGATTTAATCTGCTGCTATAACGGATCGGAGCTCACAGATCGTTGAACGTGATTGGCTGAACACTTTTCATGATTGTTTATGTTCAACATCCTGTCAGGGCCGTAAGTCCTGGAGGGGGTTGCCATGACGACCATGATGATGAGTACATGTGTTCACTAACTGCACCTGGTGTGGCTGATGGTTGTAACTAATGATGATAGGAACCAGCCAATCAGAAGCGTCAGGACCAGCATAAGGACCCCCAACAAGACCACCACCAGGACCATCAGAACCACCATCAGGACCATCATCAGGACCACCATCAGGACCATCAGAACTACCATCAGGACTACCATCAGGACCAGCATCAGGACCAGCATAAGGACCCCCATCAAGACCAGCATCAGGACCATCAGAACCACCATCAGGACCAGCTTCAGGACCACCATCCAGACCAGCATCAGGACCAGCATCAGGACCATCATAATGACCACCATCAGGACCATCATCAGGACCACCATCCGGACCAGCATCAGGACCAGCATCAGGACCAGCATCAGGACCATCATCATGACCACCATCAGGACCATCATCATGACCACCATCAGGACCATCATCAGGACCACCATCCAGACCAGCACCAGGACCAGCATCAGGACCATCATCATGACCACCATCAGGACCATCATCAGGACCACCATCCGGACCAGCATCAGGACCAGCATCAGGACCATCATCATGACCACCATCAGGACCATCATCAGGACCACCGTCCAGACCAGCACCAGGACCAGCATAAGGACCATCATCATGACCACCATCAGGACCATCATCAGGACCACCATCCGGACCAGAATCAGGACCAGCATCAGGACCATCATCATGACCACCATCAGGACCATCATCAGGACCACCATCAGGACCATCAGAACTACCATCAGGACTACCATCAGGACCACCATCAAGACCAGCATATGGACCCCCTCAAGACCACCATCAGGACCATCAGGACCACCATCAGGATCACCATCAGGACCACCATCAGGACCATCAGGACCACCATCAGGACCATCATCAGGACCACCATCAGGACCATCAGGACCACCATCAGGATCACCATCAGGACCACCATCAGGACCCCCATCAAGACCACCATCAGGACCATCAGGACCACCATCAGGACCATCATCAGGACCACCATCAGGACCATCAGAACTACCATCAGGACTACCATCAGGACCAGCATAAGGACCCCCATCAAGACCACCATCAGGACCATCAGGACCACCATCAGGATCACCATCAGGACCACCATCCGGACCACCATCAGGACCATCAGAACTACCATCAGGGCTACCATCATGACCAGCATAAGGACCCCCATCAAGACCACCATCAGGACCATCAGAACCACCATCAGGACCAGCATCAGGACCATCATTGAGCGTGTGCCCGCCCCCTCACCTGGATCTGATGGGCCAGCTGAAGCTGGTGACGCAGACGTAGAAGGTGAGGTTGTGGTGGGACACCTGTAGATCTGAGACCGTCCTGGTGCTCCATGATGCTGGTCCTGGTGATGATGAGCATCTCCTCACCTGAGCTGTGAAAAATACAAGAGTATGATCAGCTGGAGGTGGCCGTCACCATGACAACCTCCTCCAGGAACATCTGGGATGGAACAGGTCCAGCAGGAGGGACCTGGGGGTCACTGAGGACATCTGAACACCAGAGCCCCCTGGGTTCTCCTGGAGCCACTGGAGAACATCAGTGGAGTAGAACCAAACCCTGACCCCACCCTCACCCCGCCCTGACCCCACCCTGACCGTTCAGTGTCCGGTGCAGCTCCTACCTGTGGAGCTGGGGGACCAGGTGAGGCTGTTGGGGGTGTCGATGGACACGTCCAGGTTCTGGTTGGCTGCAGGAGACCCAAACAGAGCGTGAAGAACATCGACCCCCCCGCTGGTGATTCAATCTATTCCTGCCTGCAGGAGCCGGAGGCGGAGCCGACTGAGCGGTGCAGGAACACACCTGGAGGCGCCGGCAGGAAACGCTGATAACCGTCAGAA
>NC_090786.1:270000-300000 GCF_040054535.1 Antennarius striatus | reverse complement strand
CCCCAACCTAACCCTAACCTAAACTGTAACATGGGGCTAACGTGGAACTAGCGTGGGGCTAACTCCGGGTTCACACAAACACACACAGGTTCACACACACACACACACACACACACACACAGATTCACAGACACAGGTTCACACACACACACACACACACACACACACACACACACACACACACACACACACACACACACACACACACAGCTTTTAATTTCCTCCCAGGAAGTGAGACTCTGTTATTGATGCAGGACACAAATCCTGGTCCAGAAGGCGACGACGGCCGATGAGTGACAGCTAGATCTGATCACCACTAAGAGACCTGATGAAGATCTGATGAGGAGGAGGAGGAGCAGCCACTACCTGCTCCTCTGTACGTAACTTTGTGTTTTCCTGCCTGTGGAGTGTGCGTGTGCTTGTTTGTGTGTGTGTGTGTGTGTGTGTTTGTTGTTTTTGTTTCCTGCCTGTGGTGTCTGCAGAGGAGTGTTTGTAATCAGTTAATCAGAGTTCATTTTGGCTCTAAATCTAATTAGAACTGTGTGTGTGTGTGTGTGTGTGTGTGTGTGTGTGTGTGTGTGTGTGTGTGTGTGTGTGTCTGTGTGTGTGTGTGTGTCTGTGTGTGTGTGTCTGTGTGTGTGTGTGTGTCTGTGTGAACCTATGTGTGTGTGTGTGTGTGTGTGTCTGTGTGTGTCTGTGTGAACCTGTGTGTGTGTGTGTGTGTGTGTGTGTGTGTGTGTGTCTGTGTGAACCTGTGTGTGTGTGTGTGTGTGTGTGTGTGTGTGTGTGTGTGTGTGTGTGTGTGTGTGTGTGTGTCTGTGTGTCTGTGTGTGTGTGAACCTGTGCGTGTGCATGTGTGTGTGTGTTGTGGGGGGGTGAAATGCCGTGCGTGTCGACCTGTGACAGATGCAGGAGGGGGTCGTCCCTCAAGGTGAGCAACAAAACAAAAACAAATTAACGCCGGAGGACGAATTAGAGACAGGAAGTGACTCCACAGGTGGAACGAGTACTAGTACTACTGACAACTACTAATACTATTAACGACTACTAATACTACTAACGACTACTAATACTGCTCACGACTACTAATACTACTAACGGCTACTAATACTGCTCACGACTACTAATACTACTAACGACTACTAATACTGCTAACGAATACTAATACGACTAAAGACTACTAACAACTACTTACTACTATTACTAAGGACTACTAATACTACTAATAAAGACTACTAATACTATTAATACTACTAACTACTACTAATATTACTAAGAACTACTAATACTACTAACGACTACTAATACTACTAACGACGAGTGACTATTAACTATTGAACTATTAGCTACTGAACTATTAACTATTGAACTATTACCTACTGAACTATTAACTATTGAACTATTAAACTATTAACTACTGAACCATTACCTACTGAACTATTAACTATTGAACTATTAAACTATTAACTACTGAACTACTAACTATTGAACTATTAAACTATTGAACTATTAAACTATTGAACTATTACCTACTGAACTATTAACTATTGAAGTATTAAACTATTAACTATTGAATTATTAGCTACTGAACTATTAACTATTGAACTATTACCTACTGAACTATTAACTATTGAACTATTAAACTATTAACTACTGAACCATTACCTACTGAACTATTAACTATTGAACTATTAAACTATTAACTACTGAACTACTAACTATTGAACTATTAAACTATTGAACTATTAACTATTGAACTATTACCTACTGAACTATTAACTATTGAACTATTAAACTATTAACTATTGAACTATTAGCTACTGAACTACTAACTATTAAACTATTACCTACTGAACTATTAACTATTGAACTATTAAACTATTAACTATTGAACTATTAACTATTGAACTACTAACTACTGAACTATTAACTATTGAACTATTAAACTATTAACTATTGAACTATTACCTACTGAACTATTAACTATTGAACTATTAAACTATTAACTATTGAACTATTAGCTACTGAACTATTAACTATTGAACTATTACCTACTGAACTATTAACTATTGAACTATTAAACTATTAACTACTGAACCATTACCTACTGAACTATTAACTATTAAACTATTAAACTATTAACTACTGAACTACTAACTATTGAACTATTAACTATTGAACTATTAACTATTGAACTATTAACTATTGAACTATTAAACTATTAACTACTGAACTATTTAACTGTTGAACTATTAAACTATTGAACTATTAAACTATTAACTACTGAACTACTAACTATTGAACTATTAACTATTGAACTATTAAACTATTGAACTATTAACTATTGAACTATTACCTACTGAACTATTAACTATTGAACTATTAAACTATTAACTATTGAACTATTAACTATTGAACTATTAACTATTGAACTATTAACTATTGAACTATTAAACTATTAACTATTGAACTATTACCTACTGAACTATTAACTATTGAATTATTAAACTATTAACTATTGAACTATTAAATATTGAACTATTAACTATTGAACTATTAACTACTGAACTATTAACTATTGAACTATTAAACTATTAACTATTGAACTATTACCTACTGAACTATTAACTATTGAACTATTAAACTATTAACTATTGAACTATTAACTATTGAACTTTTAACTATTGAACTATTAACTATTGAACTATTAAACTATTAACTATTGAACTTTTAACTATTAAACTATTGAACTATTAACTATTGAACTATTAAATATTGAACTATTAAACTATTGAACTATTACCTACTGAACTATTAACTATTGAACTATTAAACTACTAACTACTGAACCATTACCTACTGAACTATTAACTATTGAACTATTAAACTATTAACTACTGAACTACTAACTATTGAACTATTAACTATTGAACTATTAACTATTGAACTATTAACTATTGAACTATTAAACTATTAACTACTGAACTATTTAACTGTTGAACTATTAAACTATTGAACTATTAAACTATTAACTACTGAACTATTAACTATTGAACTATTAAACTATTGAACTATTAAACTATTAACTATTGAACTATTAAATATTGAACTATTAACTATTGAACTATTGAACTATTACCTACTGAACTATTAACTATTGAACTATTAAACTATTAACTATTGAACTATTAACTATTGAACTATTAACTATTGAACTATTAACTATTGAACTATTAAACTATTAACTATTGAACTTTTAACTATTAAACTATTGAATTATTAACTATTGAACTATTAAATATTGAACTATTAAACTATTGAACTATTAACTATTGAACTATTACCTACTGAAATATTAACTATTGAACTATTAAACTATTAACTATTGAATTATTAACTATTGAACTATTAGCTACTGAACTATTAACTATTGAACTATTAAACTATTAACTATTGAACTATTAACTATTGAACTATTAGCTACTGAACTATTAACTATTGAACTATTACCTACTGAACTATTAACTATTGAACTATTAAACTATTAACTACTGAACCATTACCTACTGAACTATTAACTATTGAACTATTAAACTATTAACTACTGAACTACTAACTATTGAACTATTAAACTATTAAACTATTAACTATTGAACTATTACCTACTGAACTATTAACTATTGAACTATTAAACTATTAACTATTGAACTATTAACTATTGAACTATTAACTATTGAACTATTAACTATTGAACTATTAAACTATTAACTACTGAACCATTACCTACTGAACTATTAACTATTGAACTATTAAACTATTACCTACTGAACTATTAACTATTGAACTATTAACTATTGAACTACTAACTACTGAACTATTAACTATTGAACTATTAAACTATTAACTATTGAACTATTACCTACTCAACTATTAACTATTGAACTATTAAACTATTAACTATTGAACTATTAGCTACTGAACTATTAACTATTGAACTATTACCTACTGAACTATTAACTATTGAACTATTAAACTATTAACTACTGAACCATTACCTACTGAACTATTAACTATTGAACTATTAAACTATTAACTACTGAACTACTAACTATTGAACTATTACACTATTGAACTATTAACTATTGAACTATTACCTACTGAACTATTAACTATTGAACTATTAAACTATTAACTATTGAACTATTAACTATTGAACTATTTAACTATTGAACTATTAAACTATTAACTATTGAACTATTAAACTATTAACTATTGAACTTTTAACTATTAAACTATTGAACTATTAACTATTGAACTATTGAACTATTAAACTATTAACTACTGAACTACTAACTATTGAACTATTACCTACTGAAATATTAACTATTGAACTATTAAACTATTAACTATTGAATTGTTAACTATTGAACTATTAACTACTGAACTACTAACTATTGAACTATTACCTACTGAACTATTAACTATTGAACTATTAAACTATTAACTATTGAACTATTAACTATTGAACTATTAACTACTGAACTATTAACTATTGAACTATTAAACTATTAACTATTGAACTATTAGCTACTGAACTATTAACCATTGAACTATTACCTACTGAACTATTAACTATTGAACTATTAAACTATTAACTACTGAACCATTACCTACTGAACTATTAACTATTGAACTATTAAACTATTAACTACTGAACTACTAACTATTGAACTATTAAACTATTGAACTATTAACTATTGAACAATTACCTACTGAACTATTAACTATTGAACTATTATACTGTTAACTATTGAACTATTAACTATTGAACTATTAACTATGGAACTATTAACTACTGAACCATTAACTATTGAACTATTGAACTATTAAACTATTAACTATTGAACTATTACCTACTGAACTATTAACTATTGAACTATTAAACTATTAACTATTGAACTATTAGCTACTGAATTATTAACCATTGAACTATTACCTACTGAACTATTAACTATTGAACTATTAAAGTATTACCTACTGAACTATTAACTATTGAACTATTAAACTATTAACTATTGAACTATTAACTATTGAACTACTAACTACTGAACTATTAACTATTGAACTATTAAACTATTAACTATTGAACTATTACCTACTGAACTATTAACTATTGAACTATTAAACTATTAACTATTGAACTATTAGCTACTGAACTATTAACTATTGAACTATTACCTACTGAACTATTAACTATTGAACTATTAAACTATTAACTACTGAACCATTACCTACTGAACTATTAACTATTGAACTATTAAACTATTAACTACTGAACTACTTACTATTGAACTATTAAACTATTAACTATTGAACTTTTAACTATTAAACTATTAAACTATTGAACTATTAACTATTGAACTATTACCTGCTGAAATATTAACTATTGAACTATTAAACTATTAACTATTGAATTATTAACTATTGAACTATTAGCTACTGAACTATTAACTATTGAACTATTAAACTATTAACTATTGAACTATTAGCTACTGAATTATTAACCATTGAACTATTACCTACTGAACTATTAACTATTGAACTATTAAAGTATTACCTACTGAACTATTAACTATTGAACTATTAAACTATTAACTATTGAACTATTAGCTACTGAACTATTAACTATTGAACTATTACCTACTGAACTATTAACTATTGAACTATTAAACTATTAACTACTGAACCATTACCTACTGAACTATTAACTATTGAACTATTAAACTATTAACTACTGAACTACTTACTATTGAACTATTAAACTATTAACTATTGAACTTTTAACTATTAAACTATTAAACTATTGAACTATTAACTATTGAACTATTACCTGCTGAAATATTAACTATTGAACTATTAAACTATTAACTATTGAATTATTAACTATTGAACTATTAGCTACTGAACTATTAACTATTGAACTATTAAACTATTAACTATTGAACTATTAACTATTGAACTATTAACTACTGAACTATTAACTATGAAACTATTGAACTATTAACTATTGAACTATTACCTACTGAACTATTAACTATTGAACTATTAAACTATTAACTATTGAACTATTAACTATTGAACTATTAACTATTGAACTACTAACTACTGAACTATTAACTATTGAACTATTAAACTATTAACTATTGAACTATTACCTACTCAACTATTAACTATTGAACTATTAAACTATTAACTATTGAACTATTAGCTACTGAACTATTAACTATTGAACTATTACCTACTGAACTATTAACTATTGAACTATTAAACTATTAACTACTGAACCATTACCTACTGAACTATTAACTATTGAACTATTAAACTATTAACTACTGAACTACTAACTATTGAACTATTACACTATTGAACTATTAACTATTGAACTATTACCTACTGAACTATTAACTATTGAACTATTAAACTATTAACTATTGAACTATTAACTATTGAACTATTTAACTATTGAACTATTAAACTATTAACTATTGAACTATTAAACTATTAACTATTGAACTTTTAACTATTAAACTATTGAACTATTAACTATTGAACTATTGAACTATTAAACTATTAACTACTGAACTACTAACTATTGAACTATTACCTACTGAAATATTAACTATTGAACTATTAAACTATTAACTATTGAATTGTTAACTATTGAACTATTAACTACTGAACTACTAACTATTGAACTATTACCTACTGAACTATTAACTATTGAACTATTAAACTATTAACTATTGAACTATTAACTATTGAACTATTAACTACTGAACTATTAACTATTGAACTATTAAACTATTAACTATTGAACTATTAGCTACTGAACTATTAACCATTGAACTATTACCTACTGAACTATTAACTATTGAACTATTAAACTATTAACTACTGAACCATTACCTACTGAACTATTAACTATTGAACTATTAAACTATTAACTACTGAACTACTAACTATTGAACTATTAAACTATTGAACTATTAACTATTGAACAATTACCTACTGAACTATTAACTATTGAACTATTATACTGTTAACTATTGAACTATTAACTATTGAACTATTAACTATGGAACTATTAACTACTGAACCATTAACTATTGAACTATTGAACTATTAAACTATTAACTATTGAACTATTACCTACTGAACTATTAACTATTGAACTATTAAACTATTAACTATTGAACTATTAGCTACTGAATTATTAACCATTGAACTATTACCTACTGAACTATTAACTATTGAACTATTAAAGTATTACCTACTGAACTATTAACTATTGAACTATTAAACTATTAACTATTGAACTATTAACTATTGAACTACTAACTACTGAACTATTAACTATTGAACTATTAAACTATTAACTATTGAACTATTACCTACTGAACTATTAACTATTGAACTATTAAACTATTAACTATTGAACTATTAGCTACTGAACTATTAACTATTGAACTATTACCTACTGAACTATTAACTATTGAACTATTAAACTATTAACTACTGAACCATTACCTACTGAACTATTAACTATTGAACTATTAAACTATTAACTACTGAACTACTTACTATTGAACTATTAAACTATTAACTATTGAACTTTTAACTATTAAACTATTAAACTATTGAACTATTAACTATTGAACTATTACCTGCTGAAATATTAACTATTGAACTATTAAACTATTAACTATTGAATTATTAACTATTGAACTATTAGCTACTGAACTATTAACTATTGAACTATTAAACTATTAACTATTGAACTATTAGCTACTGAATTATTAACCATTGAACTATTACCTACTGAACTATTAACTATTGAACTATTAAAGTATTACCTACTGAACTATTAACTATTGAACTATTAAACTATTAACTATTGAACTATTAACTATTGAACTACTAACTACTGAACTATTAACTATTGAACTATTAAACTATTAACTATTGAACTATTACCTACTGAACTATTAACTATTGAACTATTAAACTATTAACTATTGAACTATTAGCTACTGAACTATTAACTATTGAACTATTACCTACTGAACTATTAACTATTGAACTATTAAACTATTAACTACTGAACCATTACCTACTGAACTATTAACTATTGAACTATTAAACTATTAACTACTGAACTACTTACTATTGAACTATTAAACTATTAACTATTGAACTTTTAACTATTAAACTATTAAACTATTGAACTATTAACTATTGAACTATTACCTGCTGAAATATTAACTATTGAACTATTAAACTATTAACTATTGAATTATTAACTATTGAACTATTAGCTACTGAACTATTAACTATTGAACTATTAAACTATTAACTATTGAACTATTAACTATTGAACTATTAACTACTGAACTATTAACTATGAAACTATTGAACTATTAACTATTGAACTATTACCTACTGAACTATTAACTATTGAACTATTAAACTATTAACTATTGAACTATTAACTATTGAACTATTAACTACTGAACTATTAACTATTGAACTATTAAACTATTAACTATTGAACTATTAGCTACTGAACTATTAACCATTGAACTATTACCTACTGAACTATTAACTATTGAACTATTACACTATTAACTACTGAACCATTACCTACTGAACTATTAACTATTGAACTATTAAACTATTAACTACTGAACTACTAACTATTGAACTATTAAACTATTGAACTATTAACTATTGAACTATTACCTACTGAACTATTAACTATTGAACTATTAACTATTGAACTATTAACTACTGAACTATTAACTATTGAACTATTGAACTATTAAACTATTAACTATTGAACTATTAACTATTAAACATTAACTATTAGTTATTAACTATTAAACTTTTAACTATTAAACTATTGAACTATTAACTATTGAACTATTAGCTACTGAACTATTAACTATTGAACTATTAAACTATTAACTATTGAACTATTAACTATTGAACTATTAACTTCTGAACTATTAACTATTAAACTATTGAACTACTAACTACTGAACTATTAACTATTGAACTATTAAACTATTAACTATCTAACTATTACCTACTGAACTATTAACTATTGAACTATTAAACTATTAACTATTGAACTATTAGCTACTGAACTATTAACTATTGAACTATTACCTACTGAACTATTAACTATTGAACTATTAACTATTGAACTATTAACTATTGAACTATTAACTACTGAACCATTAACTATTGAACTATTGAACTATTAAACTATTAACTATTGAACTATTACCTACTGAACTATTAACTATTGAACTATTAAACTATTAACTATTGAACTATTAGCTACTGAATTATTAACCATTGAACTATTACCTACTGAACTATTAACTATTGAACTATTAAACTATTAACTACTGAACCATTACCTACTGAACTATTAACTATTGAACTATTAAACTATTAACTACTGAACTACTAACTATTGAACTATTAAACTATTAACTATTGAACTTTTAACTATTAAACTATTGAACTATTGAATTATTAACTATTGAACTATTAAACTATTGAACTATTAACTATTGAACTATTACCTGCTGAAATATTAACTATTGAACTATTAAACTATTAACTATTGAACTATTAACTATTGAACTATTAACTACTGAACTATTAACTATTGAACCATTAAACTATTAATTATTGAACTATTAACTATTGAACTATTAACTATTGAAGTATTAACTATTGAACTATTAACTATTGAACTATTAAACTATTAACTACTGAACAATTTAACTATTGAACTATTAAACTATTAACAATTGAACTATTAAACTATTAACTATTGAACTTTTAACTATTAAACTATTGAACTATTAAACTATTAACTATTGAACTATTAGCTACTGAACTATTAACTATTGAACTATTACCTACTGAACTATTAACTATTGAACTATTAACTATTGAACTATTAACTACTGAACCATTAACTATTGAACTATTGAACTATTAAACTATTAACTATTGAACTATTACCTACTGAACTATTAACTATTGAACTATTAAACTATTAACTATTGAACTATTAGCTACTGAATTATTAACCATTGAACTATTACCTACTGAACTATTAACTATTGAACTATTAAAGTATTACCTACTGAACTATTAACTATTGAACTATTAAACTATTAACTATTGAACTATTAACTATTGAACTACTAACTACTGAACTATTAACTATTGAACTATTAAACTATTAACTATTGAACTATTACCTACTGAACTATTAACTATTGAACTATTAAACTATTAACTATTGAACTATTAGCTACTGAACTATTAACTATTGAACTATTACCTACTGAACTATTAACTATTGAACTATTAAACTATTAACTACTGAACCATTACCTACTGAACTATTAACTATTGAACTATTAAACTATTAACTACTGAACTACTAACTATTGAACTATTAAACTATTAACTATTGAACTTTTAACTATTAAACTATTGAACTATGAACTATTGAATTATTAACTATTGAACTATTAAACTATTGAACTATTAACTATTGAACTATTACCTGCTGAAATATTAACTATTGAACTATTAAACTATTAACTATTGAATTATTAACTATTGAACTATTAGCTACTGAACTATTAACTATTGAACTATTAAACTATTAACTATTGAACTATTAACTATTGAACTATTAACTACTGAACTATTAACTATTAAACTATTGAACTATTAACTATTGAACTATTACCTACTGAACTATTAACTATTGAACTATTAAACTATTAACTATTGAACTATTAACTATTGAACTATTAACTACTGAACTATTAACTATTGAACTATTAAACTATTAACTATTGAACTATTGAACTATTATACTGTTAACTATTGAACTATTAACTATTGAACTATTAACTATTGAACTATTAACTACTGAACTATTAACTATTGAACTATTGAACTATTAAACTATTAACTATTGAACTATTAACTATTAAACATTAACTATTAGTTATTAACTATTAAACTATTAACTACTAAACTATTAAACTATTAACTATTGAACTATTAGCTACTGAACTATTAACTATTGAACTATTAAACTATTAACTATTGAACTATTAACTATTGAACTATTAACTACTGAACTATTAACTATTAAACTATTGAACTACTAACTACTGAACTATTGAACTATTAAACTATTAACTACTGAACCATTACCTACTGAACTATTAACTATTGAACTATTAAACTATTAACTACTGAACTACTAACTATTGAACTATTAAACTATTGAACTATTAACTATTGAACTATTACCTACTGAACTATTAACTATTGAACTATTAAACTATTAACTATTGAACTATTAGCTACTGAACTATTAACTATTGAACTATTACCTACTGAACTATTAACTATTGAACTATTAAACTATTAACTACTGAACCATTACCTACTGAACTATTAACTATTGAACTATTAAACTATTAACTACTGACCTACTAACTATTGAACTATTAAACTATTGAACTATTAACTATTGAACTATTACCTACTGAACTATTAACTATTGAACTATTAACTATTGAACTATTAACTATTGAACTATTAACTACTGAACTACTAACTATTGAACTATTGAACTATTAAACTATTAACTATTGATCTATTAACTATTAAACATTAACTTTTAGTTATTAACTATTAAACTATTAACTACTAAACTATTTAACTATTAACTATTGAACTATTACCTACTGAAATATTAACTATTGAACTATTAACTATTGAACTATTAGCTACTGAACTCTTAACTATTGAACTATTAAACTATTAACTATTGAACTATTAACTATTGAACTATTAAACTATTATCTACTGAACTATTTAACTATTGAACTATTAAACTATTAACTATTGAACTATTACCTACTGAAATATTAACTATTGAACTACTAAACTATTAACTATTGAATTATTAACTATTGAACTATTAGCTACTGAACTATTAACTATTGAACTATTACCTACTGAACTATTAACTATTGAACTACTAAACTATTAACTATTGAACTATTAACTATTGAACTATTAAACTATTAACTATTGAACTATTAACTATTGAACTATTAACTATTGAACTATTAACTACTGAACTATGAACTATTGAACTATTAAACTATTAACTATTGAACTTTTAACTATTAAACTATTGAACTATTAACTATTAACCATTAACTATTAGTTATTAACTATTAAACTATTAACTACTAAACTATTAAACTATTAACTATTGAACTATTAGCTACTGAACTATTAATTATTGAACTATTACCTACTGAACTATTAACTATTGAACTATTAAACTATTAACTACTGAACCATTACCTACTGAACTATTAACTGTTGAACTATTAAACTATTAACTACTGAACTACTAACTATTGAACTATTAACTATTGAACTATTAAACTATTAACTATTGAACTATTAACTATTGAACTATTAACTACTGAACTATTAACTATTGAACTATTAAACTATTAACTGTTGAACTATTACCTACTGAACTATTAACTATTGAACTATTAAACTATTAACTATTGAACTATTAACTATTGAACTATTAACTATTGAACTATTAACTATTGAACTATTAAACTATTAACTACTGAACTATTTAACTATTGAACTATTAAACTATTAACTATTGAACTATTAAACTATTAACTATTGAACTTTTAACTATTAAACTATTGAACTATTAACTATTGAACTATTAACTATTGAACTATTAACTATTGAACTATTAAACTATTGAACTATTAACTATTGAACTATTACCTACTGAACTATTAACTATTGAACTATTAAACTATTAACTATTGAATTATTAACTATTGAACTATTAGCTACTGAACTATTAACTATTGAACTATTAAACTATTAACTATTGAACTATTAACTATTGAACTATTAAACTATTAACTACTGAACTATTAACTACTGAACTATTTAACTATTGAACTATTAAACTATTAACTATTGAACTATTAAACTATTAACTATTGAACTTTTAACTATTAAACTATTGAACTATTAACTATTGAATTATTAACTATTGAACTATTAAACTATTGAACTATTAACTATTGAACTATTAACTATTGAACTATTAACTATTGAACTATTAACTATTGAACTATTAAACTATTGAACTATTAAACTATTAACTATTGAACTATTAAACTATTAACTATTGAACTTTTAACTATTAAACTATTGAACTATTAACTATTGAATTATTAACTATTGAACTATTAAACTATTGAACTATTAACTATTGAACTATTAACTATTGAACTATTAACTATTGAACTATTAACTATTGAACTATTAAACTATTGAACTATTAAACTATTAACTACTGAACTATTTAACTATTGAACTATTAAACTATTAACTATTGAACTATTAAACTATTAACTATTGAACTTTTAACTATTAAACTATTGAACTATTAACTATTGAATTATTAACTATTGAACTATTAAACTATTGAACTATTAACTATTGAACTATTAACTATTGAACTATTAACTATTGAACTATTAAACTATTGAACTATTAACTATTGAACTATTACCTACTGAACTATTAACTATTGAACTATTAAACTATTAACTATTGAATTATTAACTATTGAACTATTAGCTACTGAACTATTAACTATTGAACTATTAAACTATTAACTATTGAACTATTAACTATTGAACTATTAAACTATTAACTACTGAACTATTAACTACTGAACTATTTAACTATTGAACTATTAAACTATTAACTATTGAACTATTAAACTATTAACTATTGAACTTTTAACTATTAAACTATTGAACTATTAACTATTGAATTATTAACTATTGAACTATTAAACTATTGAACTATTAACTATTGAACTATTACCTACTGAAATATTAACTATTGAACTATTAAACTATTAACTATTGAATTATTAACTATTGAACTATTACCTACTGAACTATTAACTATTGAACTATTAAACTATTAACTATTGAACTATTAACTATTGAACTATTAAACTAGTAACTATTGAACTATTAACTATTGAACTATTAACTATTGAACTATTAAACTATTAACTACTGAACTATTAACTATTGAACTATTAAACTATTAACTATTGAACTTTTAACTATTAAACTATTGAACTATTAACTATTAACCATTAACTATTAGTTATTAACTATTAAACTATTAACTACTAAACTATTAACTATTGAAGTAGTAACCATTAACTATTAATTATTAACTATTAAACTATTAAAACCTTGAAACTCTAAAGATTCATTCAGTTCTGACGTGAATAGATTAGATTAACAAATACAGTATGAAAACGTGACTCCTCGTTCCTCGTGGTTAAAGCGTCCAGGAACCACACGTGATTAACGAATTCCACTATAGAGAAACAATAATTACAGTATTTTCCACACAATAAGGCACACTGGACTATAAGGCGCACCCTCAATAATTTGTTTGTTTTATAATTTATTTCATATATAAGGAGCACCGGATTATAAGGCGCACACAATAAAAAATAAAAATTATTTGATAAACTGCAGCGGCTGCAGTTGCGCAATCCGTCCACTAGATGGAGCCGCGCTGCTCAGACAGTCATGATTGCATTCATGACTTCCTGACTACCTTTGAATGGCCCCTGTTGTTCTGTCAATGAGCCATTCTGAGCCTCATCAAGGAAACCTGATCACTTGATCACTTTGCCATCTTAGAAAGAAGTCAACACGCATATTAAAAAACCTGACATTAAAAACTGGTTAAATTCATTACGAGTGCAGTCAGTGCCAACAGAGCGGATTATTTCCTGATCTGAAGTTCGAAGCAGATATTTAAGCTCCGACGTTCGTCTTCGTTTATTAATTAAATATTGTTTCGATCGATCGGTAGTCCAGTTGGAGGTGAGGTGCAGCTATTTGCTGCTGTGTGTCCTAAACAATTTTTAACTAGTTTTTAATGTCAGGCTGATAATTTACTGTCAAACGTGACGCTGTTTGACTCCTAGAACTGACTGTAACGTAAAGTGGGTTATTTCTGACGCCAAATAGTTAGAAATACTGAGATCAGTCAGTCAGTCAAACTTTATTCATAGAATTGTTGAAAGTTCCTCATGTTTTTCTACGTAACCACCGGTGCTCCTACAGTCTGCTCTACCGTCTGAGAGCAGCTCAGTCAGAGCCGGGACTTCGGTGACGCCCCTTGACTACCGTTGTTAGGGGGCGTGGGCCAGAGTGCCTTGTGAGGGGGCTCCTCTGATCATGATTTTAACCAATATTAATATGAATATTAATCCAAATATAAGATCCATATATATTTAAGATTATAAGGCGCATTACGGGATTATGAGAACATTTCAGGCTTTGAGTTGCGCCTTATCGTGCGGAAAATGCGGTAATCGTATTATTTACGGTAAACGTTTCTGAACCCCCCACCTTCTATCTGTATTACCTTTAAAACACTCTTTAAAAGCACTTTAAGTGTGTGATGTGTTCCGTGAGTCTCTGAACGCATCACACACACGGATGCTGTTAGCCAATAGAATGCTGGTACAGTGTCACATGACTACCTACTAACAATCAGTGATGTAGTGAAGCTGTGTGTCTTGAAGCGCGAATAAACGAGGGATTAGTGTATTTATAATGTGTATCTGTAGGTGATGGGCCTGACCCCTGACCCCTGACCGAGTGCATGCTGGAACAGGCCTGACCCCTGACCCCCTGACCCAGTGCATACTGGGACAGGCCTGACATCTCACCACACAGGTGCCCCCCCAGGTCTCACCAGGTGCTGCTGTGGAGGTGGAAGGGGTAGAGGTAACCCCCCCAACCCCCTGGTGGTCTACCAGGCCCTGCTTGTTACTGCTCAGTGCAATGAACCCCCCCTGGACGTGGACACCCCCAGTAGCAGGGCCTTAAGACAGACAATGACGAAACAGAGAACTTTTTAATGAAGGGAGAATGGGACGGGGGGGTGGAGAGAGAGGGGGGGGCACACCTATACGGGACGGGGGGGTGGAGAGATGGCTGTCAACTGCCGTCTGACAGCGTCCAATCAGAAGCACCCAGAGCCGTGTGAGCAGTTTGTCCCACCAGGAGATCCATCAGTGACCCCCCCCAGACCAGTGTGGACCCCCCAGAAACACCCGGTCTGTGTTGTGACGTCACAGGAAGCTGCTCCTCCATGACGTGTCATGTGATGGTAGAACTGTTTTGCTGACGCGGCGTGAGCCCAGAGAGACCCGGGGGGGGGGTGTCAAGCTGATGGGGGGGGTTGAGGGTCGCCTCTCTTCCCTTCTCAAGCAGCTAATTGCTCCTTACATCCCTCACCCCCCTTGATGCCGGGCCTCGCCCGCTTCCTGTGAGCGTAATGATGCTGCTGTTGACGGTCGCCGTGACGATGGTGCTGGACGGCGGGAGGGGGAGGTGATGGACGGGGGGGTCAGGAGAGGAAGAAGAGGAAAGAACGCATTCATCATCGTCTTCCTCTGCAGCCGTGTGTGTGTGTGTGAGTGTGAGAGTGTGTGTGTGAGAGTGTGTGTGTGAGAGTGTATGTGTGCGTGTGTGTGTGAGTGTGAGAGTGTGTGTGTGAGAGTGTGTGTGTGAGTGTGCGTGTGTGTGTGAGTGTGTGTGTGTGAGTGTGTGTGTGTGTGAGTGTGTGTGTGAGTGTGTGTGTGTGTGTGAGTGTGTGTGTGTGAGTGTGTGTGTGTGAGTGTGTGTGTGAGTGTGCGTGAGCACCAGCGGGGTGAAAACGCTGCAGACAGCGCCATCTGCTGGCTGTGGGTGGAGACGTTTCCCCCCTCCAGGTGAGGTTCCTGTCAGTCTAAAAGCTGGGGTGTGAAACATGCGGCCCGCGGGCCGGATCCGGCCCTCCAGGAGGTCCAGCCCGGCCCAGACCTTTATCGTTCATTTCTTTTCCTAACCCTGGAACGCTTCGACCGACCTGACCTGGACACGCCTTCAAGGTGAGGGTGTATCGACCAATAGGAAGCAGCCCTCAGCCTGGAGGCCCGGTCTCAGGATCACGCCAGCAGCCTAAAGAGGCGTGTCGTTTGACCGCCGTCAATAAAAAACAATTAAAGCGTCACGACACGCCGATCGATGGCGCTGACTCAGGGCTGCACTCACTGATGTCGACTCACCGCTCTGTTCACGCCGTCATTGATGGCGACCAGCATCACCAGCGCCGTCGACCCGCTCCAGCGCACAGGCGTACGGGGGGGCGGGGCCGACAGTTTCTGTAGCGACCAGCTGTGACACAACTCGTCCATCAGCCTCCCCCCAGACATATAAAGGTCAACCTGTGTGTGTGTGTGTGTGTGTGTGTGAGTGTGTGTGAGTGTGTGTGTGTGTGGAGAACCTCCACAGCGTTTCATTTGTATGGTAATGAAGGAGGAACGCTGGGAATGCAGGGAGGACACGACGTCTAGTTCTTCTTGCGGCGCCGCAGAGGTCATCCAGCGTCACCTGAACGTCTCCTGAACGTCTCCTGAACATCTCCTGAACATCTCCTGAACGTCTCCTGAATGTCTCCTGAACGTCTGATGAACGTCTCCTAAACGTCTCCTGAACGTCTCCTGAACATCTCCTAAATGTCTCCTGAACGTCTCCTGAACGTCTGATGAACGTCTGATGAATGTCTGATGAATGTCTGATGAACTTCTGATGAATGTCTGATGAACTTCTGATGAACATCTGATGAACGTCTCCTGAACGTCTCCTAAACGTCTCCTGAATGTCTCCTGAATGTCTCCTGAATGTCTCCTGAACGTCTGATGAAAGTCTGATGAACATCTGATGAACGTCTGATGAACATCTCCTAAACCTCTCCTGAACGTCTCCTAAACCTCTCCTGAACATTTCCTGAATGTCTCGTGAACATCTGATGGTCTCCTGAAGGTCACCTGAACGTCTCTTAAATGTCTCCTTAACATCTCCTGAACATCTCCTTAACATCTCCTGAATGTCTCCTGAATGTCTCATGAACGTCTCCTGAACGTCTTCTGCAAGTCTGATGAACGTCACCTGAACGTCTCCTGAACATCTCCTGAATGTCTGACGAACATCTCCTGAACGTCTGATGAACCTCACCTGAACGTCTCCGGATCGTCTGATGAAAATATCCCGAATGTCTCCTAAACGTCTACTGAACATCTCCTAAACGTCTCCTGAACGTCTCCTGAACGTCTCCTGAACATCTCCTGAACGTCTCCTGAACATCTCCTGAACATCTCCTGAACGTCTCCTGAACGTCTCATGAACGTCTCCTGAACGTCTAATGAACGTCTCCTGAACGTCTCCTGAACGTCTCATAAATGTCTGATGAACGTCTCCTGAACGTCTCCTGAACATCTCCAAAACACCAGATGTAGTCTACCTGTGTGCTCCTACCTCCACTCTTATAGGTCACCTTATGTCTTCGTGCCTCTTCTGGAAGAAAGTATTCACTACAGCCATTTACATCCTTTTTGCAAAGTCAACTACCATCTGTCCTTCTGCGTTCCTCTCCTGGATACCAAACCTGCCCATCACCTCCTCATCACCTCTGTTTCCTGCACCAACATGTCCATTGAAGTCTGCTCCAATGACAACTCTCTCACTTCTAGGCATGCTCTGCATCACTTCATCAAGGTCCGACCAGAATTTCTCCTTCTCCTCCAGCTCACATCCTACCTGTGGAGCATACCCACTAACAACACTGAACATCACACCTTCTATTTCTAGCTTCAGACTCATCACTCTATCTGACACTCTTTTTACCTCCAGGACATTCCTAACAAACTCCTCCTTCAAGATAACTCCTCCTCCATTTCTCTTCCCATCTACACCATGATAGAACAACTTGAACCCTGCTCCTAAACTTCTAGCCTTGCTACCTTTCCACCTGGTCTCCTGGACACACAGTATGTCTACCTTCCTCCTCTGCATCATGTCAACCAACTCTCTACCTTTTCCTGTCATAGTTCCAACATTCAACGTCCCTACTCTCAGTCCTATACTCTTGGTGTTCCTCTTCTCTTTCTTTGAGCGAACGCACTTTCCTCCTCTCCTTCTTCGACCAACAGTAATCCAATTTCCCCCGGCGCCCTGTAGGTCAACAGCGCCGATGGCGGTCGTTGTTAACCCGGGCCTCGACCGATCCGGTATGGAAGTCATAGGTTTGATTCGCATCTTTGATTTGGCAAAAGTTTTACGGCGGATGCCCTTCCTGACGCAACCCTCTGTATTTATCCGGGCTTGGGACCGGCACAATAAGACACTGGCTTGTGTCCTCTTGCGGCTACATTTCATGAACATCTCCTGAACGTCTCCTAAACGCCTCCTGAACCTCTCCTGAACGTCACCTGATGGTCTCCTGATGGTCTCCTGAAGGTCACCTGAACGTTTCCTCAACGTCTCCTCAACGTCTCCTGAAGGTCTCCTGAACGTCTCATGAACGTCTCCTAAACGTCTCCTGAACGTCTCCTGAACGTCTCCTGAACGTCTCCTGAACGTCTCCTGAACGTCTCCTGAACGTCTCCTGAAAGTCTCCTCAACATCTCCTAGACATCTCATGAACGTCTCCTTAACGTTTCCTAAACGTCTCCTAAACGTCTCCTGAACGTCTCCTGAAACGTCTCCTGAACGTCTCCTGAAACGTCTCCTGAACGTCTCCTGAAACGTCTCCTGAACGTCTCCTGAAACGTCTCCTGAAACGTCTCCTGAACGTCTCCTGAACGTCTCCTGAAACCTCTCCTGAACGTCTCCTGAACGTCTCCTAGACATCTCATGAACGTCTCCTAAACGTCTCCTGAACGTCTCCTGAACGTCTCCTGAACGTCTCCTGAACGTCTCCTGAAACGTCTCCTAAACGTCTCCTAAACGTCTCCTGAACGTCTCCTGAAACGTCTCCTGAACGTCTCCTGAAACGTCTCCTGAACGTCTCCTGAAACGTCTCCTGAACGTCTCCTGAACGTCTCCTGAAACGTCTCCTGAAACGTCTCCTGAACGTCTCATGAACGTCTCCTTGACATCTCATGAACGTCTCCTAAACGTCTCCTGAACGTCTCCTGAACGTCTCCTGAACGTCTCCTGAACGTCTCCTGAACGTCTCCTAGACATCTCATGAACGTCTCCTAAACGTCTCCTAAACGTCTCCTGAACGTCTCCTAGACATCTCATGAACGTCTCCTAAATGTCTCCTAAACGTCTCCTGAACGTCTCCTGAACTTCTCCTGAACGTCTCCTGAACGTCTCCTAGACATCTCATGAACATCTCCTAAACGTCTCTTAAACGTCTCCTGAACGTCTCCTGAAAGTCTCCTGAAAGTCTCCTCAACATCTCCTAGACATCTCATGAACGTCTCCTGAAACGTCTCCTGAACGTCTCCTGAAACGTCTCCTGAACGTCTCCTGAAACGTCTCCTGAACGTCTCCTGAACGTCTCCTAGACATCTCATGAACGTCTCCTAAACGTCTCCTGAACGTCTCCTGAACGTCTCCTGAACGTCTCCTGAACGTCTCCTGAAAGTCTCCTGAACATCTCCTAGACATCTCATGAACGTCTCCTTAACGTCTCCTAAACGTCTCCTAAACGTCTCCTGAACGTCTCCTGAACGTCTCCTGAAACGTCTCCTGAACGTCTCCTGAAACGTCTCCTGAACGTCTCCTGAAACGTCTCCTGAACGTCTCCTGAAACGTCTCCTGAACGTCTCCTGAAACGTCTCCTAAACGTCTCCTAAACGTCTCCTGAAAGTTTCCTGAACGTCTCCTGAAACGTCTCCTGAACGTCTCCTGAAACGTCTCCTGAACGTCTCCTGAACGTCTCCTGAAACGTCTCCTGAACGTCTCATGAACGTCTCCTTGACATCTCATGAACGTCTCCTGAACGTCTCCTGAACGTCTCCTGAACGTCTCCTGAACGTCTCCTGAACGTCTCCTAGACATCTCATGAACGTCTCCTAAACGTCTCCTAAACGTCTCCTGAACGTCTCCTGAACTTCTCCTGAACGTCTCCTGAACGTCTCCTGAACTTCTCCTGAACGTCTCCTGAACGTCTCCTAGACATCTCATGAACGTCTCCTAAACGTCTCCTGAAAGTCTCCTGAACGTCTCCTAGACATCTCATGAACGTCTCCTAAACGTCTCCTGAACGTCTCCTGAACGTCTCCTGAACGTCTCCTAGACATCTCATGAACGTCTCCTAAACGTCTCCTAAACGTCTCCTGAACGTCTCCTGAACTTCTCCTGAACGTCTCCTGAACGTCTCCTAGACATCTCATGAACGTCTCCTAAACGTCTCCTGAAAGTCTCCTGAACATCTCCTAGACATCTCATGAACGTCTCCTAAACGTCTCCTAAACGTCTCCTGAATGTCTCCTGAACGTCTCCTGAAACGTCTCCTGAATGTCTCCTGAAACGTCTCCTGAACGTCTCATGAACGTCTCATGAACGTCTCCTTGACATCTCATGAACGTCTCCTAAACGTCTCCTGAACGTCTCCTGAACGTCTCCTGAACGTCTCCTGAACGTCTCCTGAACGTCTCCTGAAAGTCTCCTGAACGTCTCCTGAACGTCTCCTGAACGTCTCCTGAACGTCTCCTGAACGTCTCCTGAACGTCTCCTGAAAGTCTCCTGAACGTCTCCTGAACGTCTCCTGAAAGTCTCCTGAACATCTCCTAGACATCTCCTGAACGTCTCCTGAATGTCTCCTGAATGTCTCCTGAACCCTTCATCAGGAGTTGTGAAGGAACACCTGGGGCTGTGCACGCCTCCTGAGATGGTCCTAGCTGGGTCCTAGATGGTTCTTGCTGCTGGTATCTGGTGAACGCAGCACTGGACCACCATCTGCTGCTGGTCAGAGGCAGGAACTATCAGCTGGTGGCTTCCTGAGTCCTGCAGGACAGTTTGTACCTTGGGTTCCATCAGCAGCACCTCTCTGGAGCGTCTTCACAGGTTTGGAATCTACCTGGGACTGGTGTCTGGTTCTTTGCAGCCCAGCAGCAGAACCTGGACCAACCCGGATCACTTGTGGACCCGGAGGTGTGGAGAACCAGGAGACCGAAGCCTGAAGCTGAAGGTGTGTTTGATTTATTGATCGTCTCCAGGAGGCCACAAACAAACACTGCAGACTGATCTCCTTCAGGCTCCTCATCCAACTGGACATCTATCTTCATCGTCCCGCCACACATCCCATAATTACATCCCATAATGACATCTTATAATGACCTCCTGGACTGGAGACGCGTCACCTGACCTCCAGACCGTGACGGGCTGATCTAAATGGTGGATGGTGACGTCTCCTCAGAGGTGAGATGAATAACGGACCCTCTGACCCCCCCACACTAGAGGAGGAGGAGTTACCTGGTGAAGAGCCAATGAGTGGCCGTGTCTATCGAGGCGGCCGCCGCCCACAGGGACCGCCCCCCAGGCGCCGGTCTGCAGCAAGTCATCACGACCTGACAAATACAGGAAGTTAACAAAATAAAAGACCTGACAAATACAGGAAGTTAACAAAATAAAAGACCTGACAAATACAGGAAGTTAACAAAATAAAAGACCTGACAAATACAGGAAGTTAACAAAATAAAAGACCTGACAAGTACAGGAAGTTAACAAAATAAAAGACCTGACAAATACAGGAAGTTAACAAAATAAAAGACCTGACAAATACAGGAAGTTAACGAAATAAAAGACCTGACAAATACAGGAAGTTAACAAAATAAAAGACCTGACAAAAACAGGAAGTTAACAAAATAAAAGACCTGACAAGTACAGGAAGTTAACAAAATAAAAGACCTGACAAATACAGGAAGTTAACAAAATAAAAGACCTGACAAATACAGGAAGTTAACAAAATAAAAGACCTGACAAATACAGGAAGTTAAGAAATCCATCCCATAAAACTGATTGATTCTGGTTTCATTAACTTATTGATCTGAACAGAACCAGAACTCTGCTGATCACCTCTCCATCCACTGGTGTTTACGTCACTGGACCAGCAGGGGGCAGCACTACACCAGTGATCTCACACACACTCCACCACCACTCACCATCACACACACCATCACAGACACACACACACACACACACACACACACACGCACACACACACACACACACCATCACACACACACCATCACACACACACCTCCAGCTCCATCATTACCTTCACTCAAAAAGTGTGTGTGTGTGTGTGTGTGTGTTAGTGATGGTGTGTGTGTGTGTGTGTGTGTGTGTGTGTGTGTGTGTGTTAGTGATGGTGTGTGTGTGTGTGTGTGTTAGTGATGGTGTGCGTGTGTGTGTGTGTGTGTGTGTGTGTGTGTGTGTGTGTGTGTGTGTGTGGGTGTGTGTTAGTGATGGTGTGCGTGTGTGTGTGTGTGTGTGTGTGTGTTAGTGATGGTGTGCGTGTGTGTGTGTGTGTGTGTGTTAGTGATGGTGTGCGTGTGTGTGTGTGTGTGTGTGTGTGTGTGTGTGTGTGTGTGTGTGTGTGTGTGTGTGTGTGTGTGTGTGTGTGTGTGTGTGTGTGTGGGTGATCTGACAGACTGCTCCCAGTTTGGTTTGTTTACAGAGAAATTCCCATCGTTCTGGCTCCACCCCCATGTGATGACATCACAGCAACAGAGCTGGATTCATGGTCATAGGTCACAGGTCACACGACAACCAGAACACGGATCAGAACCGGACATTCAGACCAGAGCAGACCCTTTAGAGAACATCTGGACCTGAATTGGCCCACCTGAGGTCCAGGAGTGTCTCTGTGGTTCCTCTATCAGAACCACTTCCTCTGGGTCCATCAGAACCAGTTCCTCTGGGTCCATCAGAACCACTTCTTCTGGGTCCATCAGAACCGGTTCCTCTGGGTCCATCAGAACCGGTTCCTCTGGGTCCATAAGAACCACTTCTTCTGGGTCCATCAGAACCGGTTCCTCTGGGTCCTGGTGACACCAGAACACACTCACACCCACACCGAGCCGTCACATGAGCACCACTCACCTGAAACCCCCCGCAGCGCTGGCGCCGGTCCCGACCCAGCCGTGTTCGCGGGCGCGGCTCCCGTTAACGCGGCTCCCGTTAACGCGGCTCCCGGTCCGTCCATGACGTCACGCTGCAGCCCCTGATCTACCGGAGTGTGTGCCGTCAGAGCATGGCGGGGAACCGGAACCGGACCGGACAGACACGTGAAAGTTTCCCGGAAGCTGCTGCTCCACCCGGGAACATCCGCTCCGACACGCGCCACTGCAGCGCGCGCGTCCCGCGGGCCCCACCGGACAACTTCCTCCGTTTCCGGTGTCACCGGGGAACGGCCACGCGGTTGCGTGAACGGCACGCGCCCTGCAACAGGTGGACACGCCTGTTGCAGGGCGCGTGTTAGTCATAACCAGCTGATTGAATAACACACGTCATCAATGAGCCCAGGACTGATGGTCCTCTCGTCATCAGCCTCAGTCTGACGTCATGCAGGTGGACTCGTTCCGGTACAGAAGCTGGTTTGTGTGTGAAGTAACACACTCCGTCCAGAGGGGGGCAGCAGCAGCCCGGTTTGGCTCGCACGGTGTCGCAACTGCTTTGACGTCATAATAAACACTTGTTTGAATGAAATCTACGTCATTAAACAGTTTACTGACTGTTTACTGATTGTTTATGTCCATCAGCCTGTTTCTGACGGTCCAGGGTTATGGATAGAAATGTTATCAATCAACGGATCAAAGGACTGATGATGTTAGGGTGAGGGTTACACACCTGTGTAACGTTACACAGGTGTGTAACGTTACACACCTGTGTTACACACCTGTGTTACACACCTGTGTTACACACCTGTGTAACGTTACACACTTGTGTAACGTTACACAGGTGTGTTACACACCTGTGTAACGTTACACAGGCTAAAAGGCGCTCCAGGTACGAATTCTCTTGTTGTTGTGGTGTTGTTGTTGTCTAGTGGTTCTGGTGGTTCTAGTTCTAGTGGATCAGGTGGTTCTAGTGGTTCTGGTGGTTCTAGTTCTAGTGGATCAGGTGGTTCTAGTGGTTCTGATGTTTCTAGTGGTTCTGGTTCTGGTGGTTGTTGTTGTGTTGTAGTTTGGAGGCGGAGCCGCGTCCAGCATGTTGATCCAATGACGTGTCTCCGCTTCTTCCCACGTGTTCCTGTTATTTGATGAACCACCAGCAGGGGGGGCTGTTAACATCCCTGTTTGTTCATCACTGTTTCAGCCTCTGATGCATAAGTACCCCCCACCCCCACCCCAAACCCCACACGCACACACACACGCACACACACACACACACACACACACGCACACGCACGCACACACACACACACACGCACACACGCACACGCACACACACACACACGCACACACACACACACACGCACACACACACACACACACACGCACACACACACGCACGCGCACGCACACACACACACACACACACACACACACACACACACAAAGGGAGTTTCTTGTCCTTACATAACAGCTGATCCTGATCAGGGTGGTGTGTGTCCTGTGTGTGCCCCCCCACCCCCCAGGACATGTGTGTTAACGCTGTGGAGTCAAACCCAGGCTGTTCACCACTCCTCTGCAGGACCCAGGTCCACTGGTCCTGGTCACAAGACCCGGTCCTGTTCTGGTTCCTGTTTGGGTTCTGGTTCTGATTCTGGTTGCTTTTCTGATTCCTGTATTTGTTCCTGTTCTGGTTCTGGTTCTGATTGTGGTTCCTGTTCGGGTTGTGGTTCCTGTTCTGGTTCCTGTTCTTGTTCCTGTTCTGATTCTGGTTCCTGTTCTGGTTCCTGTTCTGGTTCCGGTTCTGGTTCCTCACACAGGAACACGTGCAGCTTTATACCACCTACGTGTTCCTGCAGGTCCATCATTGAATCAGAGAATGAAATCGGATCTCAGCACTGTTCTGAGTTTGGTTCTAAGATGGAACCGGTCCCACAGATCATGAACCAGTCCTAAAGGTCCTGAACCGGTGCCACAAATCCTAAACCGGTCCCACAGATCCTGAACCGGTCTCAAAGGTCCTGAGCCGGTCCCACAGATGTCTGACAGAATCCTCGATGGTTCTGGTGGTTCTGCTTCGGGTGGTTCTGGTTCTAGTAGTTCTGGTGGTTCTGATGTACTGGTTCTAGTGGTTCTGGTGGTTCTGGTTCTGGTGTTTCTGATGATTCTGATGGTACTGGTTCTACTGGTTCTCGTGGTTCTGGTGGTTCTGATGGTTCTGATAGTATTTGTGGTTCTAGTGGTTCAGGTGGTTCTGGTTCTCGTGGTATTAGTGGTTCTAGTGGTTCTGGTGGTTCTGGTGGTTCTGGTTCTAATGATTCTAGTGGTTCTGGTGATTCTGATGGTTCTGATGGTACTGGTTCTAGTGGTTCTGGTAGATCTGGTTCTAGTGGTTCTGGTGGTTCTGATTTTAATGGTTCTAGTGGTTCTGGTGGTTCTGATGGTTCTGATGGTACTGGTTCTAGTGGTCCTGGTAGATCTGGTTCTAGTGGTTCTGGTGGTTCTGATTTTAATGGTTCTAGTGGTTCTGGTGGTTCTGATGGTTCTGATGGTTCTGATGGTACTGGTTCTAGTGGTTCTAGTGGTTCTGGTGGTTCTGGTTCTAGTGGTTCTGGTGGTTCTGGTTCTAGTGAATCAGGTGGTTCTAGTGGTTCTGGTGGTTCTGATGGTTCTGGTGGTTCTGGTTCTGGTGGTTCTGGTGTTAAACAGAACTGATGCATGCTGGGATATGTGTTTCTATCATGCGGGCTAACTTGGATGGATTCTTCTTCTGCATTTCCTGACAGAAGCCGTTTCCTGTTGTTACATCACAGTGGGGGGGTCAGGCAGGGGGGCTCGGGGTTGGGGTGGGGGTGTACTCTGTGTGACCCCCCCTAATCGACTGTGGGATCAGACGTTCTATCGCTCTAATTACAGCCCAGAATGTAAACACTTTACACAACGGCTGTGGTGGGTCCAGGGCAGGAAGACTGTCGGGGGGGGGGGGGGGGTATGAGAGGAGGGGGTGGGGCAGGAGGGGGAACAGGACAGGTCTGGGGTGGAGGGGGGGTCTGGAGGGGGCCTGATGGGTGAAGATCAGACGCAGCAGAACACCAGCAGGCTGGGGTCTGGTCTGCTGGGGGGGCGCACACACACACACACACACACACACAGAGGAACTCAGGCCACCGTCCTGCTTCCAGCAATCTGATTGGCCGGACACGTGTCACACAGATTGAAGGGGGGGGGGGTGTTCCATGTTTCTTTCTAACTGTAATGTTTGTAACTGGAATCAGGAATAAATTATTAAACATTAAGGAGTAGTTACATTTAGTTACATTACACTGAGTTACATTTAGTTACATTTATTAGTTACATTAAGGAGTAGTTACATTTAGTTACATTACACTGAGTTACATTTAGTTACATTTATTAGTTACATTAAGGAGTAGTTACATTTAGTTACATTACACTGACTTACATTTAGTTACATTTATTAGTTACATTAAGGAGTAGTTACATTTAGTTACATTACACTGAGTTACATTTAGTTACATTTATTAGTTACATTAAGGAGTAGTTACATTTAGTTACATTACACTGAGTTACATTTAGTTACATTTATTAGTTACATTAAGGAGTAGTTACATTTAGTTACATTACACTGAGTTACATTTAGTTACATTTATTAGTTACATTAAGGAGTAGTTACATTTAGTTACATTACACTGAGTTACATTTAGTTACATTTATTAGTTACATTAAGGAGTAGTTACATTTAGTTACATTACACTGAGTTACATTTAGTTACATTTATTAGTTACATTAAGGAGTAGTTACATTTAGTTACATTACACTGAGTTACATTTAGTTACATTTATTAGTTACATTAAGGAGTAGTTACATTTAGTTACATTACACTGAGTTACATTTAGTTACATTTATTAGTTACATTAAGGAGTAGTTACATTTAGTTACATTACACTGAGTTACATTTAGTTACATTTATTAGTTACATTAAGGAGTAGTTACATTTAGTTACATTACACTGAGTTACATTTAGTTACATTTATTAGTTACATTAAGGAGTAGTTACATTTAGTTACATTACACTGAGTTACATTTAGTTACATTTATTAGTTACATTAAGGAGTAGTTACATTTAGTTACATTACACTGAGTTACATTTAGTTACATTACACTGAGTTACATTTAGTTACATTACACTGAGTTACATTTAGTTACATTACACTGAGTTACATTTAGTTACATTACACTGAGTTACATTTAGTTACATTACACTGAACGCCCCCAAACACCGCTGTTGTAGAGGCGTCTTCAAGGACAGACGGTCACTGTTTCTGTGTATGTGTGTGTGTGTGTGTGTGTGTGTGTGTGTGTGTGTGTGTGTGTGTGTGTGTGTGTGAGTGAGTGTGAGTGTGTGTGTGTGTGTGTGTGTGTGTGTGTGTGTGTGTGTGTGTGTGTGTGTGTGTGTGTGTGAGTGTGTGTGTGTGTGTGTGTGTGTGTGTGTGTGTGTGTGTGTGTGTGAGTGTGAGTGTGTGTAAGTTTGTAATGACACCGGAAATGTTTCTCGCCGTGTGATTGGGTGGGGCCAGATTGTGTCCGTTTAAACAAACTATTTCCACTTCCTGTTGCGGCAGGGGGACGCCGGCGTGAACGGACTCAGACCGCATCCCGCCGGCCTCCGGTGTGAACCAGGCCTCAGGCGGGACGCGGGTCGGTGTTGAGGGGATCACAACACGTCACATCAGGTCACATGACCCCAATTTTGGTCGAACCTGCATCTCAGTGATCTCATTGGATGAACAAGAAGAAGGGCGTGGCTTGTGCTCAGGGGACCCGCCTCTGCTCCTCGCTCATCAGGGAGAAGGTGCAGCATCAGAGGAACGGCAGCGGTTCTGGTGACCACGCCCATCATTCTGACTGGATCAGCGGTCGGTTGTGCTCTGACCAATCAGGCGGCTCTGAGGGACTTCAGGTGAAGCTGCTCCTGCTCCCATGATGCTTCAGTCCATGCGACCAGAGGCCCTGACTCCTATATATGGAGCCTTTTATATCCCCCCCTTTATTTCCTATAGGAAGAGGAGGGGGGGCTGGAGTCCAGGAAGGGGGGGCACGTCCAGAACCAAGAGAATGGAGCTCAGAGGGCGGGGCGCCGAGTCGGGCGTCTCATTGTGTGTTGCAGGAAGAGGACCCCCCCCCCACACACACACACACACAGTGAATAAACACATTGTTGTTAAATGTGGCGTTCCTCAGGGAACCAATCAGGTGACTCGTTGGTCACTTTGCTTCAAGGTAAATACCTGACCCGTCCCTGACCCCGCCCCTAGTCTGGCCCGGCCCCTCATGTGTGTAGGATCAGCTGTTCTTCCTGGACCGGCACGGAGTCATCTACAGCTAGCCACGCTAACGGGACAACTAGCCCCGCTAACGGGACAACTAGCCACGCTAACGGGACAACTAGCCCCGCTAACGGGACAACTAGCCACGCTAACGGGACAACTAGCCCCGCTAACGGGACAACTAGCCACGCTAACGGGACAACTAGCCCCGCTAACGGGACAACTAGCCACACTAACGGGACAACTAGCCCCGCTAACGGGACAACTAGCCACGCTAACGGGACAACTAGCCCCGCTAACGGGACAACTAGCCACGCTAACGGGACAACTAGCCACGCTAACGGGACAACTAGCCACGCTAACGGGACAACTAGCCCTGCTAACGGGACAACTAGCCCTGCTAACGGGACAGCTAGCCACGCTAACGGGACAGCTAGCCACGCTAACGGGACAGCTAGCCACGCTAATGGGACAGCT
>NC_090786.1:250000-252500 GCF_040054535.1 Antennarius striatus | reverse complement strand
ACACACACGCTGACAGAGCTCCTTGTTCCCTCCAGGGCGCGGCGGCCCCGCCCGTGACGCCGGTGACGACAGACAGATGGACAGCCTGTACCTCAGATCTCTGGAGGGCTTCGTCACCGTGGTGACGGCAGATGGTGACATGATCTTCCTGTCGGAGAACATCAGCAGGTTCATGGGGCTCACGCAGGTAAACAACAACAACATCACGGCACTGGTTGCCACGGATACGTGACACGTTGCAGGCTCACGTGTAATTAGAATCTGTGTGTCATTTGACACGTGCTGATGAATCGCTGTTGTTGTCCGGACCGGTTGCAGCCAGTTTGAGCCCCCCCCCGGGGGGGGGGGGTAATTGGGTGGTGTTTGTGGTGTGTCATCGAACCCGCCTCCAGGTGTGTGTGATCCTGTTGACGGTCATCACTCACGCCTGTGTTCACCCCAAACACACCGCGAACACGCCGACTCAGCACCAGCTGCGACCTCAGGTCACCCCGCCCACGGGCTCGTTCGCTCTGGACTCGTTCGCTCTGGACTCGTTCGCTCTGGACTCGTTCGCTCTGGACTCGTTCGCTCTGGACTCGTTCGCTCTGGACTCGTTCGTCAGGGCTCGTTCACTCAGGGCTCGTTCGCTCTGGACTCGTTACCTCTGGACTCGTTCGCTCAGTGCTCGTTCGCTCTGGACTCGTTCGCTCTGGACTCGTTCGCTCTGGACTCGTTCGCTCTGGACTCGTTCGCTCTGGACTCGTTCGCTCTGGACTCGTTCGCTCTGGACTCGTTCGCTCTGGACTCGTTCCCTTTGGACTCGTTCGCTCTGGACTCGTTCGCTCTGGACTCGTTCGCTCTGGACTCGTTCCCTCTGGACTCGTTCGCTCAGTGCTCGTTCGCTCTGGACTCGTTCGCTCTGGACTCGTTCGCTCTGGACTCGTTCGCTCTGGACTCGTTCGCTCTGGACTCGTTCCCTTTGGACTCGTTCGCTCTGGACTCGTTCGCTCTGGACTTGTTCGCTCTGGACTCGTTCGCTCCGGACTCGTTCGCTCTGGACTCGTTCCCTTTGGACTCGTTCGCTCAGGGCTCGTTCGCTCTGGACTCGTTCGCTCTGGACTCGTTCGCTCTGGACTCGTTCGCTCTGGACTCGTTCGCTCTGGACTCGTTCGCTCTGGACTCGTTCGCTCTGGACTCGTTCGCTCTGGACTCGTTCGCTCTGGACTCGTTCGCTCTGGACTCGTTCCCTTTGGACTCGTTCGCTCTGGACTCGTTCGCTCTGGACTCGTTCGCTCTGGACTCGTTCCCTTTGGACTCGTTCGCTCAGGGCTCGTTCGCTCTGGACTCGTTCGCTCTGGACTCGTTCGCTCTGGACTCGTTCGCTCTGGACTCGTTCGCTCAGGGCTCGTTCGCTCTGGACTCGTTCCCTCTGGACTCGTTCGCTCAGTGCTCGTTCGCTCTGGACTCGTTCGCTCTGGACTCGTTCGCTCTGGACTCGTTCGCTCTGGACTCGTTCGCTCTGGACTCGTTCCCTTTGGACTCGTTCGCTCTGGACTCGTTCGCTCTGGACTTGTTCGCTCTGGACTCGTTCGCTCCGGACTCGTTCGCTCTGGACTCGTTCCCTTTGGACTCGTTCGCTCAGGGCTCGTTCGCTCTGGACTCGTTCGCTCTGGACTCGTTCGCTCTGGACTCGTTCGCTCTGGACTCGTTCGCTCTGGACTCGTTCCCTTTGGACTCGTTCGCTCAGGGCTCGTTCGCTCTGGACTCGTTCGCTCTGGACTCCTTCGCTCTGGACTCCTTCGCTCTGGACTCGTTCGCTCTGGACTCGTTCGCTCTGGACTCGTTCCCTTTGGACTCGTTCCCTTTGGACTCGTTCGTCAGGGCTCGTTCGCTCTGGACTCGTTCGCTCTGGACTCGTTCGCTCTGGACTCGTTCGCTCTGGACTCGTTCGCTCTGGACTTGTTCGCTCTGGACTAGTTCGTCAGGGCTCGTTTGCTCTGGACTCGTTCGCTCTGGACTCGTTCGCTTTGGACTCGTTCGCTCAGTGCTCGTTCGCTCTGGACTCGTTCGCTCTGGACTCATTCGCTCAGTGCTCGTTCGCTCTGGACTCGTTCGCTCTGGACTCGTTCGCACTGGACTCGTTCGCTCTGGACTCGTTCGCACTGGACTCGTTCGCTCTGGACTTGTTCGCTCTGGACTCGTTCGCTCTGGACTCGTTCGCTTTGGACTCGTTCGCTCAGTGCTCGTTCGCTCTGGACTCGTTCGCTCTGGACTCGTTCGCTCAGTGCTCGTTCGCTCTGGACTCGTTCGCTCTGGACTCGTTCGCACTGGACTCGTTCGCTCTGGACTCGTTCGCACTGGACTCGTTCGCTCTGGACTTGTTCGCTCTGGACTCGTTCCCTTTGGACTCGTTCGCTCTGGACTCGTTCGCTCTGGACTCGTTCGCTCTGGACTCGTTCGCTCTGGACTCGTTCGCTCTGGACTCGTTCCCTTTGGACTCGTTCGCTCAGGGCTCGTT